>NW_025873481.1:0-105171 GCF_002878395.1 Capsicum annuum | reverse complement strand
ATTCTCTGTGGGATCGATACCCAACCCAGGTTGGGTTCTATATTTGCTAACGACCGCTTTACACTCCCACGAGAGCTGTAGATTGAGCGTTATCAATGGTATGTGTGGTTGTGTTTCTTTTGGTGTCTAGTCTAAGAACTCATTTTATGGTTTGGTTTAGTCGGGATGTTTCTTCATTTACGGTTTAGGTGGTGACTATAAAGTACTTCGTGCCTATGACTTCGTGTCTTGTTTCATGGGTCTTTGTCATGCCTTGGGTATCATGGATAATTCTTATAATTGGTCCCTTAAATGACTCTTCTTCTTGTTATAGGGTGGTAGTGTCTTGGAGGGCATGGTGATGTTTTGAATCAAGAAGTGTAGAAGTCCCTAAGCGGGGGAGAGTGTAAGGTGACTACCAGAGTTAAGGTTTCGGAAGGTGAGGTAAGGTTGATGTCACAAGAAATGGTTAGAAAAGAAATAGGTGATGGAAGCCTTTGTGAAGTAGTAAAAAGTGCTAGATCTTTGGAAGGATAGATCATACTTTGAGCATATAAGCGGTAGGCTTGAATGTTATGATTGGTAGGTATACCAATAGTTATGTTGGGTACTTAAGAGATATTATAAGGCATGGTTTAATGAATTGTTTTCATGACACAGTAGTTGTATGGTTTTATAGGTTGGGGTTTTGGTTATAATGGTTGGATATGGTTTGCCCATGTCCTTTACTCATGGTTTCCATAATATAATGGTGATGGAGGTGAAGTACTATTTTGGGATAGATGTAAGGAGTAGGGCTCGGTGGTCAAAGTTAACTCCTTTTACCTTTGGATAGGCTTTAACGAGGAATTGGTGGTGTAGGGTTAGACTCAAACTTTCATAGTGATGTGCCTCAATAAATTCTAGATTGAATTGGACTTGCTCTTTAGCATGAGTCAATTCATCTAATAATCTATGTGTTGTGTGGAAGTAAGGTGTGGATGGTCCTTGGTTAGTTGGTTCCTTTGGGTGGTAGTAGTATCTCGAATTCCTTGTTCCTAAAGGGGGTCCTGATCAGGATTCTTGAATCGGTAAGTTCGTCGGTTGCAAACAAGAGGTATGGCTTCGGTAAAGGTTCCATGATGAAACCAAAAGCCCGAGAAAGCCATTTGGGATGTGGAAAAGGACATGGAGACCAAGTATCCATGTTGGTTCATTGTTCTAGAAACTCGTGTGTTAGGGGTGTGTTCTTCAACACATCTTTGTTTTCTAACTTAGTTAGAGGTCGGAATGGAGGTGTGCGGGTGTAAATCATGTTTGGGTTATGTGGTGATCTTTTCATCTTGGTTTATGTCCTTGTCTTCTATTTTGGTTGGGGAAAAGTTTGATATGTTTTAATGTGACCACCTCGTGCTTGATTTTGCCCTTTCCCCGTCATTTGAGAATAAATGATACTAGTGGGGGAGACTGAAACACCCTAGCAATACGACCCTTGGAAAATTTCCTTGGTTTTGGACTTTTAGACTTGGTATGACTCAAGGGTACCATTCATACCTTGGATATGTGTTAGGGGTTGTCTTGAGGGTTCACTCATACACTAGGCAGTATGTTTTGTTCGAGTTCTGCCCAAGATACAACTCATCAAGGTACGAGTCATATCAAAAGATACAATTAGATATGAGAGGTGTAAGTATGTTGTATGGTGCTTGAATGATTGGCCTTGTGAAACTGTCCAAGATATGATAGGTGGGTACGATTGCATCACTCTTACCTTAAGATACGAGTTAGGTTGGTGAGTCGTATAGGAATTAGTGTGTAGGGTTTTGGGTACGAGTTCGGGTACCTCTCGTGCCCTAAGGTAAGGATGGCATGGGTGAGTCATACCCTACATCGTGGCTTGTTTTAATTTCAAGTCAAGGGTAGTTCTAACATTTCCTACTTAAAAACCCTTACATCCTCACGTTATATAACCCTTGGTCGCCTTCCATAACACTTTTTAAAGGATTAAAACACTCCAAATGCTCTCTCAAACTCACTCTTGAAGATTGGAGGCTAGGGTTTCTTCATGTGTCCTTCAAAGGGATTATAGGTCAAGATTCTTCCGTGAATCTTCATGTATAAGGCATGTACTCCTTCCCTCATTGTTAGTTCCAACTAAAGGCTTGTGTATTGTGTTTTAAACGTTGATTCATGAATCATAAATGGTGGATTTCGAAATAAATATTGAGCGTCATGATGCATATGGTTTGGTATTGGTATAAGCGATGTTTTTACATGTTTTTTTATAATGATTTACACATATGGATGTTTGTTGGTTAAGGTTTAACAAATGGGTCTTGAGTAACCCTAATTATGTTGGTTTATACTTTGGTTTTGGTCATGGTTAAGGTGTTCCCTCAACGTGTTTGATAAAATGTCTAAAAGAAGTTTTCACTCTATTGTTGAACTTTCATTGGAACTCTTGCATGGTATGGTTTGGTAATGGAACCCGAAATGGATTTGGATGGTTTAAATGGTTTAAATGGTATAAATGCTTTAAATGTGGCATGGTCAAAAATGGTTTGGGATGGTTTAAAGGGCAAGGTCTCTCTGGTCATAGTTGGTCTATTTGAAAACCTTGCGGGGTACATGGGAGTCCCCCAAGTGAATGCATTAATGAAATTGGTTTGAATAACAGTTATGGCTTAATTGGTAATATTTATGGGGTAAACGATAATCCCCCAAATGGTTTAATATGATAAATTGAAGGGTACATAGGAATCCCTTAATCTACAAATAAATGGTTATGGACAATACTTGCAAGTTATAGTCGGTATGACGATACCACTACTAATGGCCTTGGTTAATAAATGGATATGGTTTGGTTGGTTGGTAATGGTTTTTAATTGGGAAAAATGGCGGGGTATGTAGCAAAGCCATGGAAGGTGGAGGTCAAGGAAGGATCAAAACTGGAAACTCATATTTGCTGATGTGAGGTTTGGTCCTAGTGACCGTGTGTATGATGTCACACATTATATTTTGGGGGATATACTTGTCATCCTAGGTTTTCTTTCCCTGTCATGACGTTTCACGCACTTGGGCCCTTTCATCAGGCAGATATGAACCCATATAGCTCATGGTTGGTTTAGGAAGGAATAGTTACACAGCCCAGGTAAAGGTTTTAAAGGCATGCTAAACCCGGTTCCCTTTCCCGGCATGGATATATATTTTTATATATATATGTGTGTGTGTGTGTGTATGTTTTGTATGCATTTTGGATGGTTTTACTTGATTTTATAAATTTATTATTTTATCCTTATCCTGAATTCATGCTAGCATTCACCCACTAACTCGTCCTTGGGCGGCTGTATCCCCACGTGATGTAGGTACGACCATTCTTCTCCTCCTACTTTGTGATCGGATTTTGGTTTAGCTATTGGATTGAAGTGGTGAGCCTCCATTGTTCAAAAGGCATCTATTTCATGTTATGGATTACTTTTTGTACTTTTGTGTTTCATAGATTCGGTTTATGTCACGACCCAACTTCTCTGGTCATGATGGCGCCTACCATAACCTACCAGTAAGCCAAACCGTCGTTCGGAACGGCTAGTAACAGACTACTTAATAATATAAGGAAAATATTGTGGAATACATGAAATATAGATCAATATATAGAAGAACCCCAAAACCTGGTGGTAATAGTAAAAGAGTTTCTAATATGAAAAGAGTACAAAAATGAAATACCAAGAGAAATACAATGATACAACTTATCTCCAAATACAACTTAGAGACTAGTCTAATATATAAAAGAGAGATAAGTAATGCTCCAAACGTCAGGAGCTCATTGTAAGTCTCTGAACTAGGGCTGCTCCGTACGATGCACACATCAACAACGATTACCTATACTATGATATGTAGGCAGCAAAAGTGTAGTATAAGTACCAAATGAATAGTACTCAGTAGGCTACTGGCAACTGAGCTCCAAAGATAAAGAAGATATAAACAACATATAAACAGAATGGAAACTACACCCAAGAGTCCAGAAATCATATGCCAAGTCAATGAGATAATAAGGAACAACTACCCTGTTCATGTCTAAGAGTCTAACATAATAAAACTAGGAAGTATTAGGGTAAACTATCCTATTCTATCTACATTCAATATACATCAATGTTATACCATATACCCAGGTCAATATACAAATAAAGAGTGAAAGAAAAATATATATAGTAATATACAAGGCAAAGAAATGACTATACAACATGAACAACGAAGGAAGGGATATGCGGTAGTATCATAGCTTCATATAGCTAGATATATATATGGGTATATATACATATAAACATGAGGTCATCTCAAAGCATAACCTATATCACCATATCTCATATTGAGACCTCATTATAGTAGAATCAGGATTTAAATACTATCATACTTGGGGTTTCTAATCCACATGGATAGACATGAAATAATTGTGCATAGTAATGCAATCATAAGATAGGAGAGGCCGAAGACATACCTCAAATCCCGATATCGGATCAAAGACCAATCTGTCATAAGCTAGCCATAATAATGATCATAACAATGACAACAACAATATCAATAACAACATTAATATTTAGCTACTTCGGACAACCAAATACCTAGTCGGGCCTTTGTATACCCCCATCGCCCCAAGATTGGAAGGTCCAATCAACATACAACAACACAAGGAATATTCTTTACCTATATTTATGAAATCGTCTCATACCGGCTAATAGACATAGGTGCAAACTGGTGATAGGCAATGTATGTAGGAATGAATGCAAAGTACACAATCAATATAACAAATCATCATAATTGTTCGGCATTATCGGGTATCATTATGATCACAATAGTATCATCTGGCCTTGTTGGGTATCAATATCATCATAATAGTATCCTCTGGCCTTGCCGGGTATCAATTTAATGACAATAGTATCCTCTGGTTGTGCCAGATATCAATATCATCATAGTAGTATCCTCCGGCCTTACTGGGTATCAATATCTTCACAATAGTATACTCCGGCCTTATCGGGTATCAATATCATCACAACTACCATTACCAAATAAGATACACTAAAATACCCATAAACACAGACATATCAGCATATAATATCAATCTAGTCAATACTTCCCAACCACTCATTATTAGCTAACCAACATTCATTTTAATAGAGTCACTAGTTCACTAGTTATCACATAACCTCTAGTTATTAGCCTAAACATTATCCTTCACATAATCCTTACTCACGGGATAGCAATTAACCACTATTTATTAATCATCCAACATCTATAATCTATTCAAGATTCATCACTAGACCTAAACCACCATTTATCCACCATTTTTTACTATCAACTAATCATCTTATATGTTACGCCTCAAATCATATTGGGGCGGACTGGCACCCGTAACCGAGGAGGCCCGAGAGAACCAGCTCATAACATATACATATATATACAATACTTGGCCGTTGGAGCCATCACGTCTATTAACAAAACAGCACCTTGACTGTACATTAGGTCTACAAAGTCTCTAGATAATACACAGAGTTTAACTAAGGACGAGACACAGCCCGCTATATAACTAACTTCTATACAATACCAAAAGTGACTGGATATGACACGGAAAGCCCTAAAGCAAACTGGAGCTCACCAAAAGTAGCTGGATATCCTAGCTCCTACTTGTGCGGTGTATGAGCTGAGGTACCTGTGCCTGCAGCATGAAATGCAGGTCCCCCGTGGGGGAAGTCAGTACGAAATATGTACTGAGTATGTAAAGATATAGATAATCACATATGATGTGGGAGCTCAATAGAAATCAGAAACAAGTGAATAAATCATAATAGGAGTAGACCATACTTACTAGAACTTGTAACAACCTGTACATTGTATTTATTCAATCACTTTACCTTCGTTCTTATCATCTTTGTAATTATTACTGTACTGTACCGTGACCATTAGGCTTCCTCCATTACATATCAACTGGGATTGACCCATGATAGGCTTATGCCCCTGGGATACCACCCATAAATACATAAATAGGGATCGACCCATAATAGGCTTATGCCTCTAGGATACCACCCAATAAGAGAGAACTTCCATCACTAAGTTCAATTAATCTTTGAGATTCTTATTTTGGTTGCCACCGCATTTTTGATACTTTGAAACAATGATACATCAATAAGAGACATATAAATAGACCATCAATGCAATAACAATGAAGTAAGAACTCATTGGCACATCAATTAAGTGTTTTGGAGTCATCAATGCCATAACAATGAAGTAGGAACTTATTGGTATATCAATGAAACGTTTTGGAGTCATTAATAGCACATGGATCTTGTTTGAGTAACCGGATACCTTCTGACATTCATTAGTGCAATAAACATGTAAGATTTAGAAAACAAGTAAGTATTGGAATGTCTTGACATCTTGTAGGGTGGAAACAAGTTCATTGGTAACGTAGGACATCATACAAAACCATTATGGATCACATGTTATTCAATAACTTTGGAAACTTTCTTAATAGAACAATTGTTCACTTTCATGCCAAAGATATGATATAGAGTATGCTTTACATACCTGACTGTCAACCTTCAATACTAGTCCCAAATGGACTTCCCGTCTTTTCGGATTACTTATCTACAATGAACATATATAGCAATCTAGTATTAGTGACCAAACGTCACAATTCAATTATTTGAATTCACCAAACTAGTGGTTAAGTAGTAAGCCTTAATTACACGACAAAGGGTGTCACTTTAACCCTCTTATACTCCAATTACATTCACATGCCATGCATATTCATACAACATCCTCCAATATCAAATTTGGATTCATTTACCGTTCTAACCAATCCATTAAATCAAATTGAACCATAGACATAAATAATCATCAATTCAATAGTATATCACCATATCCACCTTCCATAACTCAATTACCATATCCACCTTCCACAATTCAATACAACCAAACCATGCAAAATAGTCCATAACCCTATTTTCATCACCTTTCAATAACAACGAATACATATAATCCTCTATCACACATATACATATGTAAAAGAACAAAGGCAAACAATATTCATACCTTAGAATTTCACCTATTGATTATGCAATCCTGTTTACACAAATAATAGGTGCCGTTCGAAGATCTCGAGATGACACATGCAGTTATTGAATTACTTTGGAATTTCTACGGTTGAATCAAAAGTAATTTAAAGGTCAAATTTGGCTAGGGTTTGTTCTTTCTCAATGATTGATGATGAAAATGAGTTTTTGAACTCATATACATGTATATATACATATATTCCTGTCCATAATATAATAGGAAATGACCAAAATGCCTTTAAATTTTAAATAATGTCAAATCTGTCCTTTGGTGGACTGTTTCATTAAGCTAAAGTAGATCGACCATAACTCTTTGCTCCGATATCATATTTGGGTGAAATGTGTATAGTTGGAAGGATAATTCTAAGGTCTTTCATTTCATATAGAGTAGGCCACCCAGTTCATCCTGTACAAGGAGTTATGGTCGTTTGAAGTTGAACCTAAAAATTTGGCTGGCCTCAGTAGTTTGTGTGCAGGAAATTTTTCTGCACATTTACGATTCCCAAATATCCCGGCCACCGTTTTATAGTTTTGAATGTGCTCGATTATATCCAAAAACTATCCGTTTTTGAAAATATTTATATCGTTGGAAAGCTTATTCAATAGCCTTCGTATAGAACCATCGACGGGCAAATTCCGGTATAAATATAATAAAAAATTAATTCCATATAAATAAGACAAATACATGTAGTTGAATACGCCAATATACCTACTTGAATATGGGGTGTTACACCCTTCCCCCCTTTAGGACATTCGTCCTCGAATGTTAGCGCAGTTATTCAACCGAAACAAGTTCAAGTCCATCATTAATATTCACATCATCACATAAATACTATGCATATATATATATATATATATATATATATATATGTAAAACTTACTTGTTAATATTCTAACTCCGTTTCTTGAACTTCCTCTTTATCTTTGAACAAATGAGGGTACTTAGATTTCATTGCTTCCTCAACTTCCCATGTAATCTCTTCCCTTTGATGATTTCTCCAACGTACTTTCACAGATGCTATCTCTTTATTTCTCATCTTCTTAACTTGGTGATCTAGAATAGCAATAGGCACTTCCTCATAGGTAAGACCTTCCTCAACTTGCACATCCTCAGTAGAAGTGATATGTGATGAATCTTCGATGAACTTTCAAAGCATTGACACATGAAATACCGGATGTACTGATGAGACGTCTTGGGGTATCTCTAATTCATATGCAACTTGTCCAAACCTTCGAGTGATCTTATATGGGCCTATATAACATGGACTCGACTTCTCTTTCTTGCCAAATATCACTACCCCTTTCATTGGTGACACCTTCAAAAATACCCAATCACCTATAGAAAACTCTAGCTCTCGTCTTCTACTATCTGCATATGACTTGTGTCGACTGGTAGGAAATGTGCGGATTTGGTAAGCCTATCAACAATCCCCCATATAGAATCAAACTTTCGGGATGTACGAGGCAAACCAATAACAAAATCCATGTTGATCATGTCCCACTTCCAGCTTGGAAGATCAATGCATTGCATATAACCTCCGGGTTTTTGGTGCTCAACTTTAACTTTTTGACAATTTGGAGATTCAGCTACAAATTCTACAATGCTCTTCTTTATGTCATTCCACCAATACATATCTTTCAAATCTTGATATATTTTGGCTGATCCTGGATGAATGGAATACCTTGAACAATGTGTCTCTGTCATAATCTTCTTTCTTAGCCCATCTACATCCGGCACACACAATTGGTTTTAGCACTGAAGTACTCCTTCTCGCGTAGGCTCTAATGCCTTGGTCGCAGCACTCTGAACATTCTCTTTAAGCTGTAATAAAATAGGATCTGCATATTGCTTCTCTTTCA
Organism: Capsicum annuum; assembly: GCF_002878395.1. Lineage (NCBI taxonomy): Eukaryota > Viridiplantae > Streptophyta > Magnoliopsida > Solanales > Solanaceae > Capsicum > Capsicum annuum. The sequence goes on along the minus strand of NW_025873481.1, from coordinate 96,247 downwards.
CTTTAGCTACTAATTAAGATTCCGCAGCATTATGTACGGTAAGCTCTTTATCCGGAGTTTCAAGAAGGCAAACTCCCAAACTAGCTAACTGGTGAAGATCTTAATCATCCCTTACCTTTCTGTAGGCGCCATCATAGCCTTACGACTTAACGCATCAGCTACCACATTTGCTTTTCCTGGTTGGTATAAGATATCAACATCGTAGTCCTTTAATAGTTCAAGCCATCTCCGCAGCCTTAAATTTAGATCCTTCTGATTAAAAATATATTGCAAGCTCTTATGGTCTGTATATATATCAACATGAACCCCATATAAGTAGTGGTGCCATATATTTAAAGCAAAAATAACTACTGCCAGCTCAAGATCGTGTGTAGGATAACTTTTCTCATGTGGCCGCAATTGTCTAGAAGCATATGCTATTACCTTACCATGCTGCATCAATACACATCCTAAACCAATTCTGAAAGCATCACAATACACTGTATACCCTTCGGTGCCTTCTGAAAGTACCAACACGGGTGTAGAAATCAACTTGTTCTTTAAATCTTGAAAACTCTTCTCACAGAAATCATTCCATTGGAATTTGGATGCTTGATGGGTTAGCTTGGTTAAGGGTGCTGAAATGGAAGAAAATCCTTTAAAAAACCTTCTATAATAACCGGCCAATCCAAGAAAACTACGAATCTCCATAGGCATTGTGGGCCTTGGCCAGTTCTTCACAGCTTCTATCTTTTGAGCATCAACCTTTATCCCTTCACTAGATACAATATGACCCAAAAATGCCATTGACTTTAACCAAAACTCACATTTAGAGAACTTTGCATAAATCTTACAATCACAAAGAGTCTGCAATGCCTGTCGTAAGTGATTGACATGGTCCTCTTCTGATCTAGAATAAACTAGAATATCATCTATAAAAACAATCACAAATACATCAAGGAATGGCTTAAACACCATATTCATCAAATCCATAAAAGCTGAGGGTGCATTTATTAGCCCAAATGACATAACTAGAAACTCATAATGACCATACCATGTTCGGAAAGTTGTCTTGGGTATATCCTTCTCTTTGACCCTTACTTGGTGGTAACCTGACCTCAAATCAATCTTAGAAAAGCACTTGGCGCCCTGTAACTGATCAAATAAATCATCAATTCTTAGGAGAGGATATTTATTCTTAATAGTCACCTTATTCAATTGCCGATAATCAATACACATCCTCAGTGAGCCATCCTGTTTACACACAAATAACACTGGTGCTCTCCAGGGGGACATACTAGGCCTTGTGAATCCCCTTTCTAGCAAATCTTTCAATTGCTCTTTCAATTCTCGTAATTCTACTGGGGCCATTCTATACAGAGGAATGGAGATTGGTTGGGTGCCTGGTATTACATCAATACCAAACTCTATTTCTCTTTCAGGAGGTAAACGTGGAAAATCTTCAAGAAATACATCAGAAAATTCATTTACCACCGGAACAGCGTGAAGAGTTGGTGGCTCCGCTTCTGTATCCCTTACTCTAACTAAATGATATATGTATCCCTTGGAAATTATTCTTCTTGCCTTAAAATAAGAAATAAATCTACCTCTTGGTGCGCCAATTTCACCTTTCCATTCAAGGACTGATTCATTTGGAAAATGGAAATATACCTTTTTCGTGCAGCAATCAATTGTGGCATAACAAGACGCCAACCAGTCCATACCCATTATAACATCAAAATCTACCATTTATAACTCCACAAGATCAGCCATGGTATCACGACCACAAACAGTTACTATGCAGTTTCGGTAAACCCTTCTAGCTATAATAGATTCCCCAACCGGTGTGGACACTTCAAATGGCTTAACTAACAGTTCGGGTATTCTTTCAAACTTTCCAGCAACTAATGGAGTAACATAAGATAATGTAGAACCGGGATCAATTAAGGCATATAAATCGAATGAAAAAATAGACTACGTACTCGTAACCACATCTGGGAAAGCCTCTAAATTCTGTCGATCCGCTAGAGCATACGTACGATTTTGAGCCCCGCTAGAACTCGTGGATCCTCTATCACCTCTAACACAACCCATTGGTTGTGCTCCCCTTCCTGAATAAGGCATCGATGATGATAATGCAACAAATAACCCCGTAGGTCGTGCCATACCCTCTATGTCCCTTCGTGGACATTCTCTCATCATATGCCCCAACATACCACACGAAAAGCAAATATTGGTCCTCAGCTAACATACGCCTAAATGATATGTTCCACATTTATTGCATGGCTCTTGAGGAGGTCTTGATTGGCTCATATTCCCTTGCCCTTGGTACCCCACTGTCCACGAACTCTGACTCTTACTTCTGTTCATAAATTGATTTTCTTTGGACCCTTGGAACTGTGGTGGGGTACTAGCTGCAGAATAAGAAGATAATGGCCTAGGTGGTCTAGTAGAAAACTATGGTCTGAACCCTCCTTAGGATGCCATGAACTGCCCTGTAGATCTGACCCTCTTGGAATATCGTCTTTCTAATTCCTGTGTTCTTCTTCTCTGCCTATGATCTCCCATTTTCTGTTCAAAAGCATGGATCCTCGCTATGTCCATATCATTGTTCAAAGTAGCAATAGTACAATCTTTAACCAGATATGGATCCAGCCTATCCACATATTGATGAACTCTGTTATTCATAGTAGCTATAACATTAGGAGCATATCTCAACAAGGAATTAAATTAGAGACTGTACTCTCTCACGCTCATATTCCCCTGACGAAGATTTAAAAATTGATCTGCACAGGCCTGATGAATCTCGAATGGAAGATAATGATCAAGAAATGCCTCTTTGAACTCTTTCCAAGTAGGTGGGGGTGCATCAATACCCCTAGATCGTTTCCAGTCCTCGTACCAATATATAGCCTCCCCTTTAAATCTATACGCCGCTAACTCCACTGTCTCTCTACCCGTTACATGCATAACATCTAAGGACCTTTGAATTTGATCAATAAAGTCCTATGGGTCCTCGTTAAGATCTGATCCAGCAAAAGTAGGAGGATCCATCTTAATAAAATCCTGTGTTCGAAGGCTAGCCGCCCTATCTGTACCACTAGGACCCGTGGTATGAATGGCTTGCCCTTGAGCTTGCCCAGCAACTATACGAGTCAAAAGTTTCACTGGATTTCTAAGATCTTGATCAACAACATTAATAGGTGGCTCTGGGGATATAGTTCTCCTTTCCCTTATTTCTTCCGGAGTGGGAGAAGTTTCTAATGTATTCTTAGCTAGAGCCTCACTTTGATTAGCTGGTATAGTGGGTGAATTACTAATCCCCTCTCCGGCAGCCACATCTACTTGCTTACCGGTATTCTTGCTTCTGGTAACCGGCATCATTACTATAATAAGAGAAACAAACGGATTCAGTGGTCAACTATGACTTCATATACAATATAGGCTCTATCGCACGATCTAAGACATGAAGAAAAGAAACAATTCCTAAATGTCCATAGCCTCCTATTTATAGATGCGGTGCACGACACACCGATAAACAAGACTCTACGTAGACACGGCTTTGTAGACTCACTAGGACGAACTTCTCTAATACCACTTTTGTCACACCTCAAATCCTATTGGGGCAGACTGGCACCCATAACCGAGGAGGCCCAGGAGAACCAGCTCATAACCTTATAGTTCCCATGCATACCTCTATGATAACCCGAAATTTGGACAGCATCATGTCGCATATAAAAGGAAATAATCACCTGTATAAGCTCGAGCACACATATATATGTATATACAATACTTGGCCATTGGAGCCATCACATCTATTAACAAAACACCACCTTGACTGTACATTAGGTCTACAAATCCTCTAGATAATACACAGAGTTTAATTAAGGTCGAGACACATCCCGCCATATAACTAACTTCTATACAATACCAAAAGTGACTGGATATGACACGGAAAGCCCCGAAGCAAACTGGAGCTCACCAAAAGCAGCTGGATATCCTGGCTCCTACTTGTGCGGTGATGAGCTGAGGTACCTGTGCCTGCAGCATAAAATATAGGTCCCCCGTGGGGGACGTCAATACAAAATATGTACTGAGTATGTAAAGCTATAGATAATCACATATGATATAGGAGCTCAATAGAAATCAGAAATAAGTGAATAAATCATAATAGGAGTGGACCACACTTACTAGAACTTGTGACAACCTGTACATTGTATTTATTCAATCACTTTACCTTCGTTCTTATCATCTTTGTAATCGTTACTGTACTGTACTGTGACCATTAGGCTGCCTCCAGTACATATCAACTGGGATTGACCCATGATAGGCTTATGCCCCTGGGATACCACCCATAAACACATAAATAGGGATCGACCCATGATAGGCTTATGCCCCTGGGATACCACCCAATAAGAGAGAACTTCCATCACTTAGTTCAATTAATCTTTGAGATTGTTATTTCGGTCGCCACTGCATTTTTGATACTTTGAAACAATGATACATCAATAAGAGACATATAAAAAGACCATCAATGCAATAACAATGAAGTAAGAACTCATTGGCACATCAATTAAGTGTTTTGGAGTTATCAATGCCATAACAATGAAGTAGGAACTTATTGGTATATTAATGAAACGTTTTGGAGTCATTAATAGCACATGGATCTTGTTTGAGTAACCGGATACCTTCTGACATTCATTAGTGCAATAAATATGTAAGATTTAGAAAACAAGTAAGTATTGGAATGTCTTGACATCTTGTAGGGTGGAAACAAGTTCATTGGTAACGTAGGACATCATACAAAACCATTATGGATCACATATTATTGAATAACTTTGGAAACTTTCTTAATAGAACAATTGTTTACTTTCATGCCAAAGATATGGTATAGAGTATGCTTGACATACCTGACTGTCAACCTTCAATACTAGTCCCAAATGGACTTCCCGTCTTTTCAGACTACTTATCTACAATGAACATATATAGCAATCTAGTATTAGCGACCAAACGTCACAATTCGATTATTTGAATTCACCAAACTAGTAGTTAAGTAGTAAGCCTTAATTACACCATAAATGGTATCACTTTAACCCTCTTATACTCCAATTACATTCACATGCCATGCATATTCATACAACATCCTCCAATATCAAGTTTGGATTTATTTATCCTTCCAACCAATCCATTAAACCAAATTGAACCATAGACATAAATAATCATCAATTCAATAGTCTATCACCATATCCACCTTCCATACCTCAATTACCATATCCACCTTCCACAATTCAATACAACCAAACTATGCAAAATAGTCCACAACCCTATTTTTATCACCTTTTAATAACAACCAATACATATAATCCTCTATCACATATATACATATGGAAAAGAACAAAGGCAAACAATATTCATACCTTAGAATTCACCTCTTGATTATGCAATTCTGTTTACGCAAATAATAGGTGCCGTTTGAAGCTCTCGAGATGAAAAACGTAGTTATCGGATTACTTTGGAATTTCTATGATTGAATCAAAACTAATTTAAAGGTCAAATTTGGCTAGGGTTTGTTCTTTCTCAATGATTGATGATGAAAATGAGTTTTTGAACTCATATACATGTATATATACACATATTCCCGTCCATAATATAATAGGAAATGACCAAAATGCCTTTAAATTTTAAATAATGTCAAATCTGTCCTTTGGTGGACTATTTTGATAAGCTAAAGTAGATCGACCATAACTCTTTACTCCGATATCGGATTTGGGTGAAATTGGTATCGTTGGAAGGATAATTCAAAGGGATTTCATTTCATATAAAGTAGGCCACCCAGTTCATCCTGTACAAGGAGTTATGGTCGTTTGAAGTTGACCCTAAAAATTTGGCTGGCCTCAGTAGTTTGTGTGCAGGAAATTTTCCTGCACATTTACTATTCCCAAATATCCCGGCCACCGTTTTATAGTTTCGAATGTGCTCAATTATATCCGAAACCTATCCGTTTTTGGAAATCTTTATATCATTAGAAAGCTTATTCAATAACCTTTGCATGGAACCATCGACGGGAAAATTCCGGTATAAATAAAACAAAAAATTAAATCCATATAAATAAGACCAATACACGTACTTGAATACGCCAATACACATACTTGAATACGGGGTTTTACACTATATCCATTAATAATTACTAGAAAACACCTTACTACTTGTCACTTAACCTTCTTTTATTAACTGATACCATTCATTAACTAAACATCGTTAGCTACTATCTTTCATCTAAGCAAAATTAATTAACTTATATGTTAGATTCCTAGCCATCAAGTGCCATAGTCCCCTAATAGATGACTAGTTACCGCATAGCTTAACCGTCTAACAAGAAGAGCAGTCATAAGATCACATTTAAGCTATAATCACATTATTTATAATGGTAAATAATCATGAATGTACCAAATGTATGAAAGCCATCACCAGTATTCAATCAATAGAATAATAAGTATCATACTGTATCTTCCTCTGTCCCATACCGGAGAGATGCGTGTACAAACATATATATATTCATATTCATAAACTGTAATCATATAATTTATAATGATAAATAGTTCTCGGCTATTCAATCAATGTCATAACACGTCACTTGGCCCATTAATTTATCTAAAATAATCATAACATCATAATCATGGCCTTAGGCCCATACACATATCCGGGACTCATATCAATAATCATATTTATAAGCAGTAGAATATCTATAATCCTCTCATATATAGGAGGCATCTCACATATAGGAGACATAATATCAATAAGAATGTAATTATCTCTCACACAAGAGGCATCTCACATCTAGGAGGCATAATATATATAGACATGTAATTATCTATAGGATATCATAGATCAATAGGCCATACATCATGACTACGAGGAATATCACTTCTCTAGGCAAAAATACATATCTAAGAGGAACATCGTCTCTATGAGTCCAACAATCATGACTAAAAGAAATAGGAACTCTGTAGGCCAATCATCAAGTCAAAGGGAAAATAGCATCTGTATAGTCCAATCATCAAGTCTAATAGGAAATAGCATCTCTATAGGCCACATAACGTATCTAGGAGGAATATCATCTCCAGATGCCCAATATCACTTCCACAAGGAGTATCATAATGATAACTCAAAAGCCACAATTTGGGAACATCAATACAAGATACCAAGTTACAAAGTAACCTTATTCTAAGGTTTACTAGCCTCATCTATGTTTAACATCCACACTAATTCCACAAGACTTAACATAAGCTTGGGCCTAAATGGACCGAACGATCCCACTTCTAACCCATAATTTCCATAATTAGGTATACTATGCCCCAAACTAGGCTAAGGTATCTAGTTCATCTTCTAGATGTCAAGTAAGTCATATTCAAGCCAACGATAGCAACTTCAACTAGAAACAAGGGTACTCCAGTTAAATTTACCCAACTTATGATTTTAAGACTACCATACTAGCCCAATAAGGCTAAATATACAAATCATGCTTTAAATACTAAAACCATATTCCAAATATGGCATTATATCATATCCATGCTATAATTAATCTAAACTAAAGAGTGAAGTCAATAGGATACAAAAGGGATATAAACATGTCATCTTACGGATCCAAAACCCTCATCTATTCCCCCAAAACATTAATAATCAACGTCAAGTTATCCTACTCATAATCAAGTCGAACATCTATATTCACATGCAATATATATCACATATCATCTATGAAGAAAAGTAGACAGAAGCCTACTTCAAGGCTAAATTGCAAAAGCTCACTTGATGCACCACATTCTTGTATTCACTTTACAATCCTCAAAATTCTATCACACTATCAAAACCATAATCTACTCATCAATGCGAAATACCAATATTGCACTATTGTGCTTCGGGTTCAAAAATGACACCAAACCCCAAATGGGTCCCACATACAGAAAATGAGTTTTCAAGACCAACCCAATGATCACAAATGAATAAGGAATCATAACCCTCAAAGAATGGGTGAAAACTAAGATCACTTTGGGCTAAAATCAAGTCCTAAGCTAAATTGGGGTTTTGGGTCCAAACTAAGAAATTCAAGCATGAATTCAAGAAATTCTTACCTTAATCTTGAAGATAGTTGTGATTCAAGATAGTAATTAAGCTCCCAAGTCACCACCACCCCATGACCAATTTTGAGTTATTACACTTATTTTGGGGTTTTTAGGTCTAAATAGTGAAGTGGAAATGCCCCAAATGCATCTTGGGGCCTTTAAATAGACCCTAAAGGTACTCATATGTCGAAATCATAGTCCTATAGGCCGTGATAATGCTACTCGCGATTGCACACTCTTGGCCGTGAACGCAGTTGCACCAGATGACAACAAACTCAAAAATAAGTTTTTAACCCTCGGAATTCATCTAGAATCCAAAGAACATGATCCAATAGTGAATTTTAAGTGTAACCCATATTTCAAATCTATTCAAATCATTAAAACTTTCATCAGAGATCGTTTAGGAAAAAAGTGGGGCCCACACCTGTAGTTTTATCACTTTTCATAAAATCTGGTCACTAGCCCAAAATAAGTTTAGGAGCCTTGAGACCTGAACCAAGGGTCTCCCTAGACAATAATCGATGTTTTGGATATGATGGAAAAGTTGGATTTTTAATTAAGGTCATTTTACCCAAATGTGGGTCCCACCCCTATTCTTTCTAATTTTCAACTTTCCAACCAATAGGTCGAAATGAGCTCGGGTACATTGAGACCCAAACCAAAGGTCTAACTAGACTAAAATCGATATTCCAGAGTTGCTGGCACAATCGGAATTTATATTTGAGATCGTTTCATTGAAGTTTTCATCCGATGGTTTTTTGGAACCAACGAAGACTTCAAAATAGGGAATTGACTCTAAAAATCAAATAAACTATCTAATAACCGAACCTTCGGTACTAGTAAGTCATAAAAGAATTTGGGAATTTATGGAGAAGCTCAAACAGTGAAGATAATCATAAATATAGAAAATGACCAGAAGGGTCACTACAGTTTATGGCTATGTCAGGGGCATGTCCCTACTAGGTACTTTTTGGTTTGGTCTGGAGGCTTTGTATGGACAACTGTGGACTTGGGTATGGTATGAACTATTTCTCTGTTATATATATATATATATATACACATACGTTAGATTATAATCTTGGTTTTGGTTTAATGGTTTTGGTTTGGCTATTGGTTTGATTTTGGGTGGTTGAACTTGGTTGGGTTAGTCTCCTATGTAGGCTTATCCTAAAGTTACCACACGGTTAAATATGCTATCTTGTTTTATGCTTAAAATTCAGCCAACATAAGGTATACATTTGGTGGTTGAGTAGGGTAACAGGTATGGTCCCCGATCCTAGTTGGAATTGAGATGCCCATTACGACAAGGCCTTGGTTTTGGTCGTGTTAGTTCGGCTAACATGCATTGGGACCCTTTCAGCCGGGGAAGATGAACCTATATATCCCGTGGTGCCCTTAGGATGGTTAAATCTATGCAGTTCAGGTTAATTATTTTAAATCTCATACTTAAGCCTTGTTCCCTATCTTGACATCTTATATATACGCATGACTCTCTAGGAAGAAGGATAGCCTTCCTTAACCAAAGGCTTAGCCAGCTTTGTATGTTACATAATATGCAAAGAAAAGCTAAAAGAAGTAATACCCAGATTTACTGTGAAGACACAGAAGCAACATCTCAGTGGGCATGTCATGAAAGAAATTCTTTAAAAAGAGAAATAAAAACCAAAGTATTAATTAAAAGAAAAAACATTTCCAAGAAAAATTATGTACCAAGAAAAAAGTACTTTAAAAAATGAAGATATTTCAAAAAGAAATCTACTGCTACCAATATAGTCAATGAAGTAACCATCATCATACCCATAGTATGGATCATCATCACTATCCACATATGAATAGTGGTGAAAAGAGTGGTCATCTTGAACAATATAGTCAATGACGTTATCCAACAGTTTCAAAATTATAACCAAACAACATACATGGTAAGTTTTAAAACCCCATGTCATCATTTTATAAAAATCTCAAGAAAACATAATCCTTATATTTTAATAAAAGAAAAGAGAATCTTTAAAAGAAATTAGATACCCATAAAAACTACTCTTGTAAATGTCTCAATCTTGAGAAAATAAAACAAGATTTACAAGCCTCTTATGGAGAAAATTCATTAGAAAAATGGAGTAATAATCATGAAAAATAGTCTTAATTCTTAAAGATCTTAGTATCATCATAAGAGTTAAACCCATGCTTTATAATAAGGAAGATAAAACTAAATTTAAAATTTAGATACAAGAACTCCTTAACCTCAATTTAATAAGAGGAAGCAGGAGTCCACACAGCGGTCATGCATTTATGGTAAGAAACTACGCTGAACAAAAAGAGAAAAAGCTCAAATGATTATAAACTATAAAGATCTAAATAAAAATTGTGTTTTGATGGATAGTTTATCTCAGATAAAAACAATTTAAGTAACCTTGCTAAAGGAAAAAACTTACTTTTCAAAATTTAATTGTGAAAGTAGTTTTTGGCAAATTAAAATTTCAGAGGAATCAGTCCCTCTAACAGCATTTAACACTCCTAATAGACATTATGAATGGTTAGTAATGCCATTTGGGTTAAAAAATGCACCACAAATTTTTTGATGGAAAAGGGATAAAATATTTTCTGAGAAAAATTTCCTAATTATTTACATATGTGATATTTTGATATGTTCAAAAAACTACCATGAACACTTATCACATCTAAAAGAATTTTCAAACATTTGTGTTAAAAATGGAATTTTTTTAAGCTAAAAGAAAGCTGAAATAAGCAAAAATGAAATAGAGTTCTTAGGAATGATAATTTCAAAAATTGGAATAGAATTACAAACTCATATTTCTAAAAAATAACCGAAGTTCCTGACAAACTAACAACTAAACAAGAAATACAAAAGTTTCTTGGTTGTTTGAATTATGTAGGTGAATTTATCCCAGATCTTGCAAAAAAAAGAGAAATTCTTTGTAAAAACTCATTCGAAACTCAAATCGACTTGGATGGACTAATGAACATACACTTTGTGTTCAAAAATTAAAAGAAGAATGTGCTAAGCTATCAAAGCTTAGACTTCTAGAATCAGAAGACAACTTAGTTCTATAAACAGATGCCTCCAATTATCATTGGGGAGCATTATTACCAATAGATTTAAATAAAATCTGTAGATACACCATTGGAACATTTAAATAAGCCAAAGTTAATTACTCTACAAATGAAAAATAATTATTAGCGGTAATAAAAGGAATACGAAAGTTTTTCATATTTTTATTACCAAAACCATTTGTTGTTAAAATAGATAATACATAAATATCAGGATTGATATTTAATAAACTACCTTCAGAACTACAATACAGAAGGTTACATAGATGGAAAGTATTATTATAATTTTATACTTTAAAAATTGAGAATATTAAAGGATCTGACAATGTTTTTGCAGATTTTCTTTCAAGAAACATCCAATATGGACAATAGAACTCAGGTGTTGATCAACAAAATATGGAAAATAATGAATAGCATTGACGATGTAGTAAATGAAAAAGGAAACATATTGTTTAGCATCAGAGATGAACTTGTATCCTTGTCTGAAAAGGCAAAGAAATTACAATTTGAATCAAGTCGGCTTAACACTAATCAAGCTAAAAATATGGTAGAATTCCAACTTCTCTGCAAAAATTATGGAAACCATACCCAAGGGACAAGAATTTCCTAAAAAAGTGGAAGGAGATGTCCCACTAGCACCTAGTGCCAAAACATCTCGACGGTAAGCCCGGATATGTCAATGACGGAATATTTTGACAAAGCCAAATGCCGAGTAGAGGAAAATTCCAGAACAAAGTGTCAAGAGATGTCCCACTAGTACCTAGTCCCAAAAATATCTCGATGGTAATCCCGGATATGCCAATAGCAGAGTCTTCGAACAAAGCTAAAAGTCGAGCATAGAAAAAATTCTCTGAAATAGTGAAATCAGTGAAAACTGAAATAACTTCTGATAAATCAGAAAAAAGAACTAAGTTTTCTTTAGAAAAATAGTTTTCTTCTTTTTAGGTAGGAAAATCCATCCTAAAGAAGAAGGGTATCTGACATTCACAAAATAAATCTACAATCTACCAGAAGTCTATGGAGAAACTTTTGGATTTATGAATATAATCATGTTTTAGAAGTTTTGACGGTATTTTTTTGGTCTATAGACCTTTCCCCAAATTGATTAAAAATTGTATATATATGCAAGCACGCATTTTAAAGATTGATGATTGAATTGAGAGCAAGACACATGAAAAATCCCTCTCTTATTATGATTTTCCTTTACTCTTGATATACTATGGATTGTTTTGAAGTGCATCTTAAAGAGCATGATACGAAATATCTTGATTTATACTATGACTTAAATATAATTTTGAAATAAAAAGAGAGGGTTATGCATGTTGATAAATGTTGAATATACATATAATGAAAGAGTGTATGGTTTTGCTAAAAGTACATGAGCACCATATGTTTGAAGATTTTTTGCATAGTTTTGACTTATGTTTCGGAACATGAAACCATCTCATACTATTGTAAATGTTGGGTGGTCTAAATTGAGTTTTAATGAAAGAACTATGCTTTATGCTTAATGCAATATGGATCAGAATTATGATTTGCAAGTCTTGATATGACGATACCAAAATAGACAATGCCATAACAGACTCAGACAAACATAGAAACAAAATTTTCATGACTTAAGATTACAGGATGATTTATGTTTAGAAATGGATAAAATTGGGCATAAAGAGATGTTAGGTGGTCTACCGAAGAAGGCACGATTTTAGATAACTCATTGCCTAAAACCGTAATTTGCCGATCCAGGTATATTATATTACGCTGGCCTAGTGCCCTGTGGCGTATTAGACTCAGACACTCCAACCTTTGCGGCTCACTTGGGTTGGGGGCTTCCCCGCCGAGTTAATGGCGGACTCCATATAGCCCGTGGGGCTTTAGACTTGTAGGGGCGTACCACCTAACTCAGAAGTAATACGAGATCAGAAATTACATTGACAGAAAGGTTTTTGTGTTTATCAAAAGTTTTATGTGTGTGTATGTGTATATATGCATGTATATAATTTAAATTTTTATACATAAGATATTAATTATAATCTACTTTTTAAATACTTTTTCAATTAGTTTTATTAATTTTCAATATTTATAAAGTAGATGAATATATCTATAATCTATAATCTATATCTATAATATATTAAAAGTGTGAAGGGCATTAGAAATGTTGTTTGAACTTTTTGCCCTTCATTAAAAGCCTTTGTTTAAGACAAAATCATCTTTTGACTTTTTTTTCTAATATTTAAGAGTTAAAAATTAATTAAATATATTTATGGTAAAATATTTCCTTAGTAGAAGTCATGATAATTTTAGTATTTTTTTTTCTAATTTAAGAGTTAAAAATTAATTAAATATATTTATAGTAAAATATTTCTTTATTAGAAGTCATCAAAATTAATGACAACTAATACTTTTTCCACCAGTTTAAACTTCTAAGTCAACTAAATTTGATTTTAAATAGATTTAAAAAATTATAGATAAATATAAAACTATTAGAATAAGAAAAATTTAAGAAGTACCAGATTTTTAAAAGTTTAAAGTACGTAATAGGAATGTAACAATGATTTTGTAAAGATTTGACTTTAAAAATAAGAAAAGATTTTAAATATGAAAAAAGAGAAAAAAAATCATAACACCAATATGGTTCAAATTGATTCATTTCTCTTAGCATGTGGCAACAAGGGAAAAAGGTATTATATGACAAACACAAAAGTAATGATACATTAACCACTTGAAATTTATAGTGGTAAAACATATATGTGTATATGTTTATATTTGCATTATTATATTAACGTGTGACAAATTTTTAAGAAGTGATTTGAACTTTTACACTTTATTAAAAATCTCTGCAATAGGCAAAATTATTTAATTTTAAATAATAAAAAATTACACATGCGAGGCACGTGCGATTAAACTAGTATATATATGTGTGTGTGTGTATATGTGTGTGTATATATTCATATTTGGGCCTTTAATTTGTAATATTTATCCATCAATTTCTAATAAAATGATCTAAAATCCAATATAAACTTAAAACCTAAACTTTTCACTCTTCATCTTATTTTTTAGTGTCAAGAGAGTTTTTCGCTCCTCAATTTTTTATAATTGTGGTTTTTCATTAGCACATGAATGAAAACATACTTGATCTAAACTTCAATCATAATATAATTGCAAAAAATAAATATTATAAAAAACTGAGAAAAACTGAAAAACCGAGAAAAATCGAAAGAACGGACTAAAACCTATAAAAACTGAAAAACCGAGAAAAATCGAAAGAACTGACTAAAGCCTATACTGGAAAAACCGATTTTATGTTGGTTTGATTTGGTTTATAGTTTTAAAAAACTGACATAATTGGTTTGGTTTTTTTTCAATAGAAAACCAAACCAACCCGACCTATGTACACCCTTAATCAAAATGATGCTCATGTGTTTTGAAAACAATGTATGATGTTTGGAAAAATTTCTCTCCATTATTTTATTTATATAAAAGCTTTATTTTGGATTACTTTGCGTACCAGTACATTTTTATTGATCCCCTTCCTCCCAGGGTCTAAAGCTCAGTTCAAAGGTCCTGCTAGGCCGTAGAGTTTTTAGACAGTAGTGATTTGTGTAGTTGGTGAGCCTTCTTTATTCCAGAAGGCCTATGTCTTTTAGATTATGTTATTAATTTTGTCTTAGGTCCACTGGGGTCCTTGTCCCAGTTTCAGACAGTTGTCATTTTCAGATGTAGTAGAGATTTTGGCAGAGTAGTTCAGATGTTGTGTAGTGGATATTGGATTTCATTTTTCATAGTTTAATTGAACTCAGAGTATGACCATGTTTCCGTAATGATTAAAATTCCACATCTTCTAGTATAACTTATGAATAATATGCATAATTACCAGAGAGAGAAGGGCATTCGGGCCTTCATGGTTTGGGATGCTCATCACGGACAGGGCCCCAATTCGCATCGTGAAAAACTTGGTATCAAAACACGGTTCACGGTCCCAGGGTATCTGAGAAATCACGTCGGGTAGAGTCTTATTTATGGGTGTGTAGTGTGCCACACTTATAGGCAGGTGGCTACTACACGTTTAGGAATGTCTCCCTTTCTTCATGTTCTAGTTTGGCTATGAAGTTAGAATGTCCCTCTTAAATACTCTAAATCATGTTATGGTTTCGTCCATATGGAAGTAAAGTCATCCTAATTCTTTTCTCACTTTGATGTGCTTCGATGTCTTATTTATTGGGGCGATTCAAGTGTAGAAGTTTAGAGTCTAAATGGTATGGTCCTTTTTTATTAAGTCATATAAGAGTTTAAAATTTATGCAAGGACATGAGAAGAGCCCGTTAGTACTCCAAGGTGTATTGATTCTAGTGTGAACTTTGATTCTAGTGTGAACTTTGATTCTAATGAAATTGTACTTTTCAGCCTGCAGTACTAAGTATATTCAGTCCTTTTCAAAATTTATGTTACAAACGTCATGCTTCGGGGGAATGATGTGCAGCAGAATATTGGAACTGTATTTCCACCAGAGTAGTAGTATAAGTTAAAGTGATGGTTTTATGACCTATTGGTAGTGATATTGGATAGAGAAGTTGGTGATATAAAGTCGCAAGGCTAGAAATCAGAGTGAGGGTGACTTTTGTGTAGATAAATGTGTTTAGTTAAATAACCGATGTTTGAGAATGATTTACCATTTATAGTGATAGACTAATGTGGTAGCTAGTAGCATGTGTGGATTGTATGGTAGTCTGTGGGGGGAGTGTTTGACTGAGATTTTTTTATATACAAAGTAAGATGTGTATTCTTAGATCATGGAATGATATGTGCCAAGTTTCTATCTCTTGTAATCTTGTTATCATTGTGTCGTTGAAACTGAAAGTCTAGTGAAGTCGTGTGAGGCTCTTTCAATTCACTAGCATAATTGCCTTGTCATTCATCTCATTTCTCGTTCAAAACATAAAATCAAAGTCTAGTGGAGTCATGTGGGGCCTATTTTGATTCACTAGCAACTTGTTGCTCATCTTGTTATTCTTGTGTTGGTTGGAACTGGGGTTTAGTGGCATAATGGCAAGAAAAGTGGTAAGGGAAATTTATTGAATATATGTATGGCCGAATTTTTTTGCATATGATTGAATTGGTAATGAAGTGATACGCCCTTGTGTGTTAGTTTAGTAGAAGGTAAGATAGAGAAAGAGTATCAAAGCACGGTTTATATGTATAAAAGGGAGTTTAGTTGGGACATATGGAGCCATGAACTAAGTTTAGCTGTATAAAAAGGGTAGATAGTAATGATGTGTAGAATGAAGATGTGTTAATGGATTTTAAATAAGATAGATCATAGGATTGTGATTGATCCTTACTATTATAAAGTTTTGGCAGATTAATATTTCCAGATGTTTTGGCATGTAAGAATATTGTATGAAGTGGTGGTTCATCATAGCTAGAACTAGACACTAAGTTGGAATAGTAGATTATGATCAAGGTGGATATAATGAATTGATGTGGTGGGTGTTAGTTGTGTGAAAGTGATCTAGTAGGCTTGAACATTGTATACATGGGCTTAAGTTTATTTGATTCGTAATCAAGTCTGATGTTGTAAGTATGATGAAGAAGAACGCCCAAGGTGCTATGGGGCTGCATTATTTTCAAGGATCATTGCATGTTGTGTGGTTAGTAGTACCATTGAGTTTATAGGTAGAGAAAAACTAGTTAGATAATATGCGTTGTTCTTGATAGCTAATTTATGGAGTTATGATTAATGATGTTGAGCCTTTTTCCATAATCTTGATTCTCATGGTTTAGAAATATAAGTTTGGAGTCATGATGCTGGTAGACTATGACAGAAGTGGTATGGTTCGTGAAAGGTTTGGAGATATCCATGGTTAATGTTAGAAAAATATGAATTGGTGAATGTTTAAGATATTATATGATGACTTTTGGGGCTATAGAAACCTAAAGGGTTAAATCTTAGAAGCAGGTATTAGGATTGGTTGCTATATATGAAGATACTGTCTTACAGGGTAAGTTTAGTTTTATGTGTATTGTTATATCCCCGACTCTAGAGTAAAGTGATTTCAGTTTATACCAGAGTGTATATAGTGGTTCACAGACTTAGAGTAATGGCCTAAATCAAAGGGGAAGATGATAGAACGAGTAAAAAAGTCAAGTTTTCCGATGCTAATAAATGTGCCAGTAAGTTGTGGAATTGGCTATGAGAAAGAATGATGCTCAATTTATTCTTATTTTAGCAGTTTACTTTAGTTATTCCAATACATACTCATGCTTTATATTTCAGCTTCATGATCATAACTCGTGTTCATGCATATGATGAGGAATCATGTACTCTCCTAGTTCCTAGTATGATGAGTTCCCAGTTTG
This sequence comes from Capsicum annuum, assembly GCF_002878395.1. NCBI lineage: Eukaryota > Viridiplantae > Streptophyta > Magnoliopsida > Solanales > Solanaceae > Capsicum > Capsicum annuum. Next base: position 78,728 of record NW_025873481.1, on the reverse strand, counting down.
TTCAGCAGTCAGAATCACTTTTCGTAAGTTATGAATTCCAAAAATTTAGGTCATGCAGTTCATGACTCTTGTGCACATATGATACTCTTAACGATCAGTGAAAAGTCAGATTCATATCAGGCACGTCCTCAGATTAGATCTCTTTAATGAGTCCATGCCATGAGTGCTCTATTTCTCACACCTCATTAGGGTGTCAAGTTGTGCTTAGTACTCCCCTTATGTTCCAGATCTCGATATTCCAAATTGCAATGACATTTTCCCTTTGGTCGAGATAGTCATATTAAACAGTTGTTTAGATGGGAAAGAGTTAACATTTCTTGTTGATGAAAGATGATTGTATTCTTATTTGAGTTAAGGCGGTAATTGTGGAGTAAGATTGGGGCCGAGTCTTTGATGCGTGTCAAGGTTAGTTGAAGTTTTATGTGTTATATTTCTTAAAAATTATTGTGTGCTTGTTTTATGTAATCTTTTAAGTTTGAAAGAATTTTGAGGTGAAGTTTCATTTATGGTTTGGTTAGTTGAGAATATTTTATGTGTATCATCTAAGTAGTGTAGGGAAGTTGTTATGCATGGAAGTATTAGAGATTATGAGAAAGATGCTTTATGAGTGTTTGTTTAGAAGTGTATATGTAGGTATGAAGATAGGCTTGAATATCATGCCTGTATACATGCGGATGGATGCTTTGAGTGTGTGTGAATGTCTAATAGGAAGTTGAAGGTGAGTGTTGGAGTAGCAAAAAGAATTAAGCATTAGATGAGGAGTTATGAAGTGTAGGGTGTACTAAATTTATGATTCAACTAGTAATACAGTATTATGTGGTCCGTCTTGTGATTTTGAGTTAGGCTTGAAGATGATGAGGGGATTTAGCTCAGTTTAAACATTAGTAGATGGAAATATCAGCGGCCATGTGAGAAAAAATAAGTGGAATCAATGAGCATGGTGTTTAAGGGGAAAGTATAGTTGAGAGAATATTTTAGAAGTGTGGCTAATCTTGAAAGTAAGAAGTTACATTGCCTAAGGTTTGGTGATTCTATCCCACTTTACAAGTTATATGTCTATATTCTAAGCCATAGAGTAGTATCATTCTTTTAATTCCTTAGTTGGATGTTTTGTGTAACTCATGTCAAAGATTCTTTGCTACGTAATGCTATTAGACTTATTTAGAAAGAGTGTTGAAGAGATACTTCAGTTAAGTATAAGTTTTAAGTCTATGTAGCCAGCAATTCAGCTTAACAGTCATGCAGACAAGTTACTGCGGTTTCCTACCTTTTCAACCAGTCCTACTATCTGAAGTCCAATACGTATGACCATTCCAAAAGATAATCTATTCCATCCGTGTAAGTTGCGAACTCAGTTCAGTCCAAACATCATGTTTCAGATTCAGTTATTTAGTCATGACTCAGTTCATAAGAGTTCAACACATTATCTTAAAATTTTTCAGCTATTTTAGTTCAGACAATGCAATACCTTTGTACGATCTAAATCTTGTTGCCTCATGATTCGTACCTACATAAGTTATCACTTCCAAATCTAATGTGTGTGATTTGAGCATAAACACTTTGGTGGGAATCATAAAATCTCAGCATGAATCAGGTCAAGTCAGCTCAGAATTCAGTTTCACGATAGAAGTTTAAATGTTTTAGATCAGTTATACATTTCTTAGAAGACACATCAGGTCCATGTTATTCCATACCTTTAAGCTTCAATGTTCCTACCTATCATTCGGGGATGAATGATCCCAAGGGGAAGATAATGTAACACCCCGTATTTTGGGCTAGAATGAAAACCATCATTTTTATGCGTAGATGATCCAAAAGCCATAAATCCTATGCAAATTTTCCATGTTAATCAATTATGTAGTGTGGGAAATTGAATTAGCTTTCCTTCGATATAAGATTCACCCAAATTCAATACCCGGGCAAGATGTTATGGCTAATTTTAGTCCTCGTCATAAAACACTATCATTTTGGTTCTTGGCGCATCGCAGAGGTGGTCTATTTAACAATTGTCAAATTCTAGTAGCCTAGCGTGATTGTGGCACATTGCGCTGAAGTTCCAAGTCCCAACCAGTGGGACAATGCAATGGCTCTGCATCACGGTGACCACAAGAATCCCATTCGTCATTTTCCAGTGATCCACCGCGATAGTGGTGCGTCACGGTGGCCCATAAAATTGGGCTCCTAGTTATATTTTCTTCCATCTCATTAAGGGTATGTTGGGTAATTTATACCACCCCTTGTCAGCTTACACATGGGATTTTTCTCCCAAGTGACCACATTATTCATTTTTTCAAATTTACAAGAAACTCTCTCTAGGGTTTCAAACTAAAAACCCAAATATCCTAAGATTTCACTGTGGATTTTTAATAATTCTTCGAGATTCAGAATCCCCATTGCGAGGGCTACAAAAGCACCCATCAATTGTTCGAATAGCATTCCTAAAGCATGATTTCATTCAAGAGTCATAAATTAAGGTACGCTGGATTTTCCTAAAATCTCAGGGGCATAGAAATCATGATTTTAAGAATGAGGTTTTAGATTTATGAATATAATCATGTTTTAGAAGTTTTGACGGTATTTTTTTGATCTTTATAGCTTCCCCCAAATTGATTAGAAATTGTTTATAGATGTAAGCACGCGTGTTAAAGATTGATGATTGAATTGAGAGCATGACTCATGAAAAATTCCTCTTTTGTTATGATTTTTCTTTACTCATGATATACTATGGATTATTTTGAAATACATCTTGAAGAGCATGATATGAAATGTCTTGATTTATACTATGACTTGAATATGATTTTCAAATAAAAAGAGAGGGTTATGCATATTGATAAATGTTGAATATACATATAATGAAAGAGCGCAGGGTTTTGCCAAAAGCATATGACCACCATATATTTGAAGAATTCTTGCATAGTTTTGACTTATGTTTCGGAACATGAAATCATCTCATACTATGGCAAATGTTGGGTGGTCTGAATTGATTTTTAATGAAAGAATTATGCTTAATGCACTGTGGCTCAGAATTATGACTTGCAGGTCTTGGTATGATGATACCAAAATAGACAATTCCATAACAGACTCAGACAAACATAGAAACCAGATTTTCATGACATAAGATTTCAGGATGATTTATTTTTAGAAATGGATAAAATTGGGCATAAAGAGATGTTAGGTGGTCCCCCAAAGAAAGCACGAGTTCAGACAACTCATTGCCCAAAACTGTGATTTGCCGATTCAAGTATATTATATTACATTGGCCTAGTACCCTGTGGCGTATTAGACTCAGGCACTCCAACCCTTGTGGCACACTTGGGTTGGGGGTTTCCTTGCCGAGTCAATGGCGGACCCCATATAGCCCGTGGGATTTTAGATTGTAGGGGCGTACCACCTTACTCAGAAGTAATATGAAGATCAAAAATTGCACTGACAGAAAGGTTTTTATGATTATCAAAATGATACTTATGTGTGTTGAAAACTATTTTATGTATGATGTTTGGAAAAATTGCTCTCTATTAATTTATTTATATAAAAGCTTTATTTTGGATTACTTTGTATACCAGTATATTTGTATTAACCCTCCTTCCTCCCATGGTCTAAAGCTCAGTTCAGAGGTTATGCTAGGCCGTAGAGTTTTTAGACAATAGTGATGTGTGCAGTTGGTGAGACTTCTTTATTCCAGAAAGCCTATGTCTTTCAGATTATGTTATTTATTTTGGCTTAGGTCCACTGGGGTCCTTGTCCCAATTTCAGACAGTTGTCATTTTTAGATGTAGTAGAGATTTCGCAGACTGGTTCAGATATTATATAGTTGATATTGGATTTCATTTTTTATAGTTTAATTGAACTCAGAGTCTGACCATGTTTCCGTAATGATTTAGAATTCTGCATCTTCTATTATAACTTATAAATATTGTGCATAATTACCACAGAGAGAAGGGCGTCTGGGCCTTCATGGTTTGGGATGCTCGTCACGGCCACTCTAAAAACATGGACTATGGTGTGCAGATTCTTAGAACATAGATACATCAAAAGAAATGATGACGATAGCTCATCGATGTCTCAAAATATGTGACTTACAGCTATAAAGAGAAGCCAACAATTGAACAAAAGACATAAAGCAAAAACTTATGTCAACATAATTATTGGCACTAGACGACAAAATAATAAAGAAGATTGGACCCCACGATCTAAAAGCAGCCAATCAGAAAAAAGAAAATCTTATCTCTTATCATGATAAGGGACTAGATGAGAAATAAAGACTTTTACTGGGATACCCTGAAGAAAATAAATATTGTAATTCTACTCCTTCTTGTATCTATAAAAGGAGAGATAGAAATTCATAGAAGGTAGACTACAACTTTTTCTGAATCTTTGTTTCTTAAAAAAATGCTAGGTGTCTTCAATATGAGAGAGTAAGAAACACTTCTACCGTCAGGAAAAAGTAACAAATAGTTTGTATATGAGTGTAAGAAAGTTCTGACTAAAGATTTTTCCTATGTGTAATATATTCATGAAATAAAAATTTTGCTTCTATATCCTTTGTCAATCTCATATGTTGGTGATAAATAAAGATTTCGATCTTCAACCTTAGCGAAGGAAAAATAGAACAATAGTATCATGTTAGGCTAAATAGTTTTTTGTAGGCAAAAGGAGGTACACTACAGTGTTGATACAGCCAGCATAAAAAGAAAGTCAAAAGTTATAAACATAAACTCTTTCGTTCATGAACATATTAACATAAGAAAAAATTATTTTCATATCTAGTTTACACACTCATACATATAATATGTTGCTAAGTATCTATAGGAAATATTAAATCATGGATTTTCTATACTTATCATCATGAGAATGATACAACCGCAATTAAAAAAACTTAGAAGAAGGTTTTGGGAATCCAAAGCTCTTATAAAAACTCTTAACAGAGATATAACAAGATAGAAAACCATCTTTGGAAAATCTATACTTTGAAAAATACTACAAATATTTAAGAAATTAATAGAATAAACCAAGAACTATATATATATATATATATATAAATATATATATATAAATGTGTGCGTGTGGTTTTTAAAAGGTTTTGGACTAATTTGATTATAGCATTATTTTATCCCTTCCTCGAGTTACATACTAGTGCTCATTCCACTAACTGTCTTCGGATGTTGCATTTATCATGACCTGACCTTGGGCCTAGTTGTGATGGGTATCTCAAATCCACGGGGGGATGAGACCACCCCCATAGCCTGTCTAATTGTAATGTTCCAAGTCTGGTACCTGAAATGCTACACGGTGCTTATGACCCCGAAGGATCACAAGCTAACCTATGACTGATATCTGTACCTGAAAACTGCATAATGTACTATATAAATACGAAAATAAAGGATGAAAGGCCATAAGGTTCAAAATTGTAACATAACTGATAAAACATAACATCTGGGGGGTATGAAATACCTAAAACAACTGAAATAACTGTCTGAACATGCTAGTCTGAAAAGCCTCTAACTGAATGAAATGTCTGAACAAAGAGTTGATGGGACATGTCCCCAACTAACTCCAACTACTGAAATAAATTAATTAATGAGATAATAAAGTAATAGTTATGTCCTCGAAGGATGAGGACTCACTACTAACTCTGACTACTGAGACTAGAATGCTACTGATGCTGTGGAGCTCGTGCTTCTAAATTTATGGTATAAAACACTATAGCGCAAATACATCAGTACGATTGATATATTGGTATGCATGTGAGGTAGGCTGAATGCAAAGGGTTCACATGCATGAACTATACTAATTGACTGGAAACATGAACGTGAGAATGCATGCATGAATACATAATAACAGTAACTAAATTCATGATAATATAATTATTGAGACTGAGTACTGATAACATAAGATACTGATAATTGTATAACTAAAATAACTAATACTGAGTGACTATACCTGACAGGATAGTTTCTAATGGAACTAGCTGATTTCCATTCTGTTCTGCGTTGACTGAATCTGACAGTCCTAAATTCTATAGAACTATCTGAGTTCTATTACAGAGACTGAATGATTGTATATGACAGTCCTAATCTGTGAATGAAATTGTAGGAAATAGTTATCTAACTGACATACCCCAAATAGTGGGAAGTAGTCATCTAACCGATATACCATGCCACTGATAAGGACAATCTGTGAGTAACCCTCATATAACAGGTAACTCTAGTGAGAATGGTGGGAACCCTTATATAACAGGTTAAGACACCTCATCTACCCTCATATAAAAGGCTATGATGTTTCAACCTACACTGGCTACGTAGTTTTGGAATGCAAGGATTGCTTCTAAGAATCACACCATCATATAATAGGTGGGTTCCCATCCTTGGGTTCACTCGGTGCTAATTTTCTACTCCCATCTGAATAGAGAATATGATTAACTGAACTGTACTAAGTTAACTGAGTTCCATTGATTGACGGAATACTACTGAGATTAATGCATTTTCCTGAGTCATAAGACTGAATGAATTCTATGGATCATGGATTGACTGAGAGTATCTTGAAAACATGACACTGATTCTAGGCACACATCTAAATTCTTTGGGTACAAGTACCCCCAGGACTCGATAGAAAGAAACTGACAAAGAATGACTTCCTTGAATACACGACCAATATCACAATCCATAATACAATAAGTTGGAGATTTCATAAAGTACAAGTTCTAAAGCACCACAATGGCTACACATATATCCGTAATTCATTGACTAAGACATTTCATCAAACACTGGACATGCATAAACTTGTACATAAATAGGGATTTCATATTATCATACTAGTATGGTACTTTTCCTTCACATAGGTACTAAATCAAACACATGGGGAGCATACTTTGGTTATACAATCATCAACACATCTAATAATCATGGATACATCAATCAATGTGTAAATTTAAGGGTTTATCATGGTTATTATGCAAATCACGACATCCTAGGGTCAATCATTGGAGTATGTAATTTCTAACATGAATCAAAATCCCACAACATCATGATTATGAATTTTAATTCAATTTAAATCATGAACATTCATAAATACACAAATCTTGGATTTTGAAAAGAGATTCTTGAGCTTCATGGGTGAAAGGGACCTATGAATCAACACATAACATACCTGGGTTATGAGCTTCTTAAAGTTCTTGAACTTAAAGAACTTGGAATCTCTTAGTTTCATGAGGAATGATTTGGATCTTGTTATTGGGGATGATCTTTAAGAGAAACCCCTAATTTGATGTTGTAGATGGATAATTAACTTATGAGCCTTGGTCTGATATAATTAGGGGTTAAAACGGGTAGAAAAGACCCAAATACCCTTTTAAAAATGGCTTAGAATTCACTGAATAGGATCTACAATGGCTCGTGCGATGGTCCATCACTGGCCCGATGGTCCATCGTTCTGACTGTTGCACCTGGCCAGAATAGGGACTCACTGCCTTAGTAGTAATGGCTTGGGTGATGGTCCATCGCTAGCTTGACGGTCAGTCAGTCCTAGCCGTCACACTTGACCAGAAGTCGGGGTCACTACCTTAGTCGCAACGGCTTAGGCGATGGTCCGTCGCTGGCTCGACGGTCCGTCTGCCTGACCGTTGCTTCTGGGTAGTTTCGACAGTTCTCTGCAAAACATCCATAACTTTTTACTCCTATACCTTATTTGAACAAAATTGGTATCGTTGGATAGCTAATTCAATTTCCCACATGATAAAAAATCAAAATTAGGGAAATTCTGTCTGATTTTAATATTTATCATTTAAGAAGTCATCAATAACTCTTCTGGAGACTAGATTTGACTTAAAGAAATATGAGGTCTTACAATATCTCCCCCTTGGAAACATTCCTTCCTAAATGGGGCTGACTGAGAGGGGAGAAAAGCAAGACTGAAGTATATCCTAAATATGAATGACTAAAACATGACTCCATGACTAGCATGACTGATAAACTGAACACATATCATACTGAACATGCATATCTGATGAATGAGTAACAGATTTATGACTGCATGACTGAATTATTGATAAGATGAGTTTCTTATCAAACTGAACATACATATTTGATGCATGAATACATGAATGAACTAACACATGAATGCATGACTGACTTTGCAATGGTACTTAATACAAAGTTTATAATGGAATTCTGAACATGAAATGGATACCAAGCTTGTCACTAAAATCTGAACATATAACTGAAAAGCTTAAAGAGAACTGTTACCTTGAGCTAGATATGAGTTGGTGGAGAAGAGGTGAGGATACTTGGTTTGCATGTCTATTTCTTATTCCCAAGTAGCTCCCTCAATGGATTGATTCCGCCAAAGAAGTTTGACTAGATGGACTTCTTTGTTCCTCAGTCTACGAGTCTAGTAATCAAGAATTTAGAATAGAATCTCTTCATAAGAGAGGTTGTTCTGAACATCTATGCTCTGAATAGGGACTACAACGACTGGGTCATCTATGCACTTCTTGAGCAAAGAGACATGGAAGACTGGATGAACTGAGGTTAGATATAAAGGAAATTTGAGCTCATAAGCTACCTTGCCAAAGCGATTGAGAATTTTGAAGGGACTGACATATCACGGGCTGAGCTTTCCCTTCTTGCCAAATCTCTTCACTCTCTTCATGGGAGATATCTTTAGATATACATAATCACCAATATTAAACTCGAGATTCTTTCTATGCACATCTGCATAAGACTTTTGTCGGCTCTGAGCAACCCGAAGTCTTTCTCTGATCAACTGTACGTTCTCTGAGGCATTGAATACTAAATCAGGGCCTATGACTGAGGCCTCTCTAACTTCAAACCAACCGATTGGAGATCTGCACCTCCTACCATAGAGAGCTTCAAATGAAGCCATTCGAATACTGGAATGATAGTTATTGTTGTATGCAAACTCAATCAAAGGCAAGTGGTCATCCCAACTACCATTAAAATCGATTGCACACGCCTTTAGCATATCTTCTAAAGTATGACTGGTCCTTTCTTCTTGACCATCTTTTTGAGGATAAAAGGTTGTACTGAGATGAACTAGGGTACCAAGACCCTTTTGGAATGCTTTCCAGAAATGAGAGGTGAACTGGGTACCTCTGTCTGAGATAATAAATAACAAAACACCGTGCAATTTGACCAACTCTCTAATGTAGAGTTTGTCATAATCCTTGTCTAAATAAGAGGTATGAACTAGAAGAAAATAAGCTAACTTGGTCATTCTGTGTACAATGACCCAAACTGAATCATGCTAGTGATAAGTACGAGGCAAACCCATCACAAAGTCTATGTTCACTTCTTCCCACTTCTAAGTAGGAATACTAAACTCCTGTATGCACCCACTAGGCTTCTGATGCTCTATCTTAACCTGCTAAAATGTAGAGCACTTACCTACAAACTCTGCAATATCTTTATTCATCCCACTCCACCAATAGATTTCCCGCTAGACGCGGTACATCTTTGTGGCCCCTGGATGAATAGAGTAGCACGCACCATAAGCTTCTGCAAGAATTCGCTGGCTTAAATTGTCTACACCTAGAACACACAGAAGACCCTAAAAATGTAATACACCATCTCCCCCTTGGAAGAAAACCTCTACTTTCTGATCCTTGATGGACTCTTTCAACTTGACTAGAGTAGGATCTCTATCTTGCTTTTCTTTCACCTCGAAAACTAGAGATGATTCTGAACTACTCAAAACACATATTTCACGCTCCTCTAAATCGACTAAGCGAATTCCTAGTTTGGCAAGATGATGGACTTTTTGAGCTAGCTTCTTCTTATTATCCTCAACATGAGCGACCCTACCCATAGACATTCTACTTAGAGCGTTGACCATAATATTGGCCTTTCTCGAATGATAAAGGACACTCATGTCATAATCTTTCAAGAGCTCTAACCACCTTCTATGGCAAAGATTAAGATCTTTTTGAGAAAAGACGTAGTGAAGGCTCTTATGATATATGAACACATCTACATAAAACCCGTATAGATAATGCCTCCAAATCTTTAAGGCAAAAAATACAGCTGCTAACTCAATATCATGAGTAGGATAATTCTTATCATAGGATTTTAGTTGCCTAGATGCATAGGCTCTAACTTTGAGTTGATGATATCCTGGTCTAAGGTCTATCTTAGAAAAATAGTGGCATCTTGAAGCTAGCTAGTTGAGCAAGTCATCGATTTTGGGAAGATGATACTTGTTCTTAACCATGACTTTATTGAGCTGGCGATAGTAGATACACATTCCGAGAGAACCATCTTTCTTGCACACGAATAAGATTGGTGTACCCCACAAGGTCATACTGGGTATAATGAATCTCTTATATAAGAGATCCTTCAATTATTCTTTCAGTTCTTTAAGTTCTGCTGGTGTCGTTCTATATGGAGGAATAGATGTAGGCTAAGTATCTATAACGAGATTAATGCTGAAGTCTATTTCCCCTTAGGGAGGAATTCCTGGAAGATCTTTAGGAAAGATATCTGAATATTCATTCACGACTGGGACTGAATCAAGACTGGGAGTTTCAGAACTAGTGTCCTTAACTCAAACAAGATAATAGACTCATCCTTTAGATATCATTTTCCTTACCCGAAGGTAGGAAAAAAGTTGACCTCTGAAAGCTGAAGTACTATCTCTCCAATCTAGGATAGGTTCATTTAGAAACTGGAACTAGACTATTCTATTTTTGTAGTCAACTATAGCATAGTAGGAATAAAGCCAATCCATACCAAGAATGACATAAAAATCAGTTATCTCTAATTCGACTAACTCTGCTGAAGTGAATTTCTAAAATATCATGGCCAGGTAGTACCTGTATACCTACCGGGCTATGATGGTTTTACCCACTTGGATAGAGAATAAAAAGGGCTCTTCTAGAATTTTGAGACTGATTCTGAAATTGCCTGCTATATAGGGAGTAATAAAAGACAAAGAAGCTCCTGGATCTAGCAAAGCATAAACATGCACATGAAAGATCTATAATGTACCAGTAACCACATCATGAGAATTTTCCTGATCTTGCCGGGACTAGAGAGTATAAAGTCAACTTAGGCATTGCTCACTAGTAGCGCTGGAGGTGGCACCCTATTGATTTAGGCAACCAAACTGAGATGAGGAACGGTTCTGCTGACTCTGAGGACCTGGCTGAAGACAGTCTCTAACTTTGTGGCCTGGCTTGCCACATCCAAAAAAAATACCACTGCCAGCTCTGTAAATACCCTGATGGTGCTTACCACAATTTTGGAAAACAGGATAGGTGTGGGCACTGCTAACACTGCCCTGAGACTTAGACCGTGGCACTCTATCTCTTTTACTATCTCTGAATCTAAGAGCTATAGTACTAACTGAAGAAGGAGATCGAACTGCATACTTAGGACGTAACTGAGAACGGTTTTCTCCTGATTTTGGTTGAGCAAAGTTGAAACTACTTGTCCTTTCTCTCTTATTCTGCTTTTCCCCCATCTTAATATTTTGCTCCTCTATCTGCTGAGCATGAGTCATAAGCCTTGCAATGTTTATGTCACTATTCAACATCGCGAACCTGCACTCATTGACCACACTATCATTCATCCTAGAGACAAACTTACTCATCTTAGCCCTGCTATCTGCAACCACATGAGGACATTATTTGGGTAATTGAGTAAACTTAAGAAAATACTCTTTTACCATCAAGTTTCCTTGTATGAGGTTGATAAATTCTAACATTTTAGCTTCTCTCAGCTTTAGGGGAAAGAATCTATCTAAGAAGGCAATATTAAACTCCTCCCACTCAATAGGCCCTGTATTTACAACCTTCTCTGACTTCCACTGTTTGTACCAAGTGGGAGCAATATCCCACAACTGATATGCAGCTAGCTCAGTGCTCTCACTAGAAGTAACCCCCATGATATCTATAACCTTCTAAACTTGTTCAAGGAATTTCTAAGGGTCCTCGTCTGTCTAAGACCCTAAAAAGGATGGAGGATTTATTTGGAGAAGTCTCGAATCCTGGCTATAGCTAAATTGGCCACTAGGTTGGTCAAAATAACAGTTGATCTTTGATTCTAAGCAGCGAATGACTGAGCAAGAGTAGTGAAGGCAGCTCTGAACTCTGCATGAGAGACATGTTCGCCCAAAGGATCTTCGGGCTGAGGGGCTGGCTGATTCCTATTTCTTCTTTTAGGAGGCATGTTCTGTAGAAGAAAGGAAGAAACAAATTAGACTGAGAGATTGACTTGAGATTATGCTCACTGGCACAACATGAATACTGAAAGAAGGGAAACTATTCCTAAAACATCTTATAGCCTCCTGCACATAAATATGTCATGCAACACACCCATGTACAAGACTCTACTAGATGCAGATTTCAGAATTCCTAGGAATCTATTGAACCTTAGGCTCTGATACCAAGTTTGTAAAGCCCCGAGTCTAGTACCCAGAATGCTATATGGTGCTCATGATCCCGAAGGACCACAAGTTAACCCATGACTAATATCTATACCTGAGCACTATATAATACTATATAAATGGAGAAATAAAGGGTAAAAGACCATAAGGTTCAAAACTGTAACATAACTGATAAAACATAACATCTGGAGGGGGTATGAAATACCCAAAATAACTTAATAACTGTCTAAACATGCCAGTCTGAAAAGCCTCTAACTGACTAAACTGTCTGAATAAAGAGTTGATGGGACATGTCCCCAACTAACTCCAACTACTGAAATAAATTAATTAATAAGATAATAAAGTAAAGGTCATGTCCTCGAAGGATAAGGACTCACTACTAACTCTGACTGCTGAGAATGGAATGCTACTGATGCTCTGGAGTTTGTGATTCTGAACCTATGGTATAATACACTATAGCGCAACTGTGTCAGTAAAATTGAATGTACAGGTATGCATGTGAGGTAGAATGAATGCAAAGTGTTCACAAGCATGAGCTATACTAACTGACTGGATAACATGAACGTGAGAATAGATGCAAGAATACATAATAACTATAACTGAGTTTGTGATAACATAATTACTGAGCCGAAGTATTGATAACATGAGATATTGATAACTATATGACTGAAATAACTAATATTGAGCGACTGTATCTGATAGTCTAGTTTCTAATGGAACTAGCTAAGTTCCATTCTATTCTGAGTTGACTATATCTGATAGTCCTGAATTCTATAGAACTATCTGAGTTTTATTATTGAGACTGAATGACTATATCTGATAGTACTAATTGTAACTAAAACTGTGGGAAATAGTCATCTAACCTACATGCCCCAAATAACTCAATATATCTGAGTTGGGGTCCAATCTGTAACCCCAATTGGAATGGTGTTAATACCATGCCACTGATAAGGACAATCTGTGAGTAACCCTCATATAACAAGTAACTCTAGTAAGAATTATGGGAACCCTTATATAACAGGTTAATCCACCTCATCTGCCCTCATATAATAGGCTATGATGTCTCAACCTACGCTGGCTACGTAATTTAGGAACGCAAGGATTTCTTCTAACAATCACACCATTATATAACTGGTGGATTTCCATCCTTGGATTCACTCGATGCTAATTTTCTACTCCTATATGAATAGACACTAAATATGATTAACTGAACTGAACTGGACAGAGTTAACTGAGTTTCGTTGATTGACAGAACACTACTGAGATTAATGAGTTTTCCTGAGTCATGAGACTGAATGAATTATATGGGTCATGCCTTGACTGGGAGTATCTTGAAAACATGACACTGATTCTAGGCACACAGCTAAATTTTTTGGGTACAAGTACCCCCAGGACTAGATAGAAGGAAACTGACAAAGCAGGACTTTCTTGAATACACGACCAATATCACAATCCATAATACAATAAGTTGGAGATTTCATGAAGTACAAGTTCTAAAGCACCACAATGGCTACACATATATCCATAATTCATTGACTAAGACATTTCATCAAACACTGGACATGCATAAACTTGTACATTAATAAGGATTTCATATTATCATACTAGTGTGGAACTTTTCCTTCACATAGGCATTTAATCAAACACATGGGAGCCTGCATTGGTTATACAATCATCAACACATGTAATAATCATGGATACATCAATCAATGAGTAAATTTAAGGGTTTATCATGGTTATTATGCAAATCACGACATCCTAGGGACAATAATTGGAGTATATAATTTCAACCATGAATCAAAACCCCACAATATCATGAATATGAATTTTGATTCAATTTAAATCATGAATATTCATAAATACACAAATCTTGAATTTTGAAAAGAGATTCTTGAGCTTCATGGATGAAAGGGACCCATGAATCAACACATGACATACCTGGGTTGTGATCTTCGTGAAGTTCTTGAACTTGAAAAACTTGGAATCTGTTAGTTTCTTGAAGAATGATTTAGATCTTGTTCTTGGGGATTATCTTTGAGAGAAAACCCTAATTTGATGTTGTAGATGGATAATGAACTTATGAGCCTTGGTCTGATATAATTAGGGGTTAACACTGGTGGAAAGGACCTAAATAGCCTTTTAAAAATAGGTTAGAATTCACTGAATGGGATATGCGATGGCTTGTGCGATGGTCTGTCACTGGCTCGACGGTCTGTCATTCTGATCATTGCACCTGGGCCATAATAGGGACTCACTGCCTTAGTAGCGACGGTTCGTCGGTCCTGGCCATCGCACTTGACCAGAAGTCGAGGTCACTGCCTCAGTCACTACGGCTTGGGCAACGGTCCATCACTAGCTCGATGGTCTGTCGGCCTAACCGGCGCTTCTGGGCAATTCCGACAGTTCTCTATAAAACGTCCATAACTTTTACTCTAATACCGAATTTGGACAAAATTGGTATTATTGGAAAGCTAATTCAATTTTCCACATGATAAAAAGTCAAAATTGGAGAAATTCTATCTAATTTAAATATTAATCATTTAGAAAGTCATCAATAACTCTTCTAGAGACTAGATTTGACTTAAGAAAGTTTGAGGTATTACACTAATCCAATCATATTCTTAATAATAACGAGTAGAAAAAAATCCAGAAAGTAAAGGTAAGACAGTTGATGGACCTCAAAATAAGCTCTAAAAGTCAACAACGCCATCCAAGCCACGCATATTGTCCACAAAAACCTCTAAAGCAATCTGAACATTAAACTAGATCGGGACATGCCCCCGACCATGGCGAAAAAGTAATCCAAAATACAAAAACAAATCAATAGGATTTTGATACTCATAAGAAAAATAATAAAATGTCCAGCCTTCCAAAAGATGGAGGCTCACCACTTCAAGGCAGACCAACCGATGAACTAGAATCCACCTAACATTGCACAGGGATAAAAGAAGTGTCTTTGAAACCTAAATTATGAAGTAATGTAGCATCCTAGGATGACTACCGGGGTGAGCGCTAGCATGTAACTCAGGATAAGGATAGAATAATGCCATTTCAAAATCAAGTCCAAAATCAATGTACATATTTTATACATGCATATATACATACATATAAAATGTTAGGATAGGGAAAAAGGTTTAACATGAGATTTAAAAATAATTAACCTAGACTATGTAGCTTTAACCATCCTAAATGCACCCACGAGCTATATAAGTCTGGATCGCCCCACCGAAAGGGCCCTGGTGTATGTTAGTCGCATGAACCAGTGGTATCAAGGAAGACCAGGGAATCCACAACCCTACAAGGATACAAATATATGAAGTGTTTCACATGCACATAGTTATTAAGACCACCCCGATGCCGACAAACATGGGTTTCCAGTATCAGTCCCATGGGACCTCCACTTCACGGTGAGCTACACAACCCCTTTTATCCTAATTAAAATGTTTACACATTCCCATTTATCAAACTAAGAATCATCCATTAAGGCATATACAAATTGTACATCATACCAATTACATGTGCATGCTAATATCATTATGCCATTTCAATTATCCATCAACTTAGGGGAATCCACGACCCCCAAGGTCCGATTCAAAATCAAAATACGTTTAATTAACCTTTTATGAAATTCAAGGTTTCAAAATTAGTTTCAATATGAATATATCTGTGTTTCAAAGCCAATTTCATATTGTGGGTTGAGGTTATTACCAATTCCAACACCAAAAATCCATTCCATGCGAGAAAATCCACAACCCCATCCATTATTCTTATATTTTGGGGGAATCCAAGGCCCCCATTCCAATTCCATACTCATGCACCCAGTTTGTTAAAAAACAATCAATTCAAATAATAAATAATCCATAAAAACCATGGGAAAAGCAATTCAACAAATTAACATCCAAAAGCTCTCAACCCAATTTCAAAAACAACATTTAAATTTACATGGGTAATAATTAAACACATATTTTCCACAAAATAAGTTATAGCAAAGAGATACATTCCTGAGAATACCAAGAAATTGGAGAGAAACCACAATTTGGAGCACTAGATAATCAATCCCTAAAAACCCTAACCTTGCTTTTGATTAGGGAATTTGAGAGAGAAGAAAGTGTTTATGACTTTTTAAATGATGAAAATGAAAGTCCCTTGGGGTATTTAGGTTGTGGAAGTTAATTTTAGAAGGGAGGTAAATAACCAAAGTACCCTTAGTTAAAAGTACAAAAATTTTCGCCAGTCACTATGGGTGTCCTCGTGACTCATGAGGACTGGTCATGAGTTGTCACCGTGACTCATGGGCTGGACAAAATGTTTGGTCCATTATATGGGTTTGGTTACGAGTTCCTCGTCATGACTCGTGTCCTCACCATATGACTCGTGAAGTTCAAATCGTGATCTCAATAGAAAACATGCACAAACTTACTAGTCAGGCTATAATTAGCACCATACGACTCATGAGGAGCCTCCACGACATGTCAAATGAGTCATAGTTTGAGTAGTGAACACAACACTAAGAAAGTTTTAGGGTTCAAAACCTGGGGTGTTACAACATCGTTTCATGATGTAGGTTCCTAGGGGTTCTTCGATTACTTTGTGTAGAGTTAGGTGGTTCTAGTTTGCCAGTTGGTCAACTTGAAGTGGTGAGCCTCCATATCAAAAGACTGGACATTTCACTACTTTTTTTTTATATTTTTCAGAAATCTCATCAGTGTTTTTCATACTTTTGGATTGTCTTTTGGTCATGGTCGGGGGCATGTCCCAACCTAACTTGGTATTTTGATTTAGAGGCTTTTGTGGACAAAGTGTGGATGGTTACTGTTTACTAACTCTTAGTTCCTATTGAGTTATCCTTCTTTTTTTCACATTATATTTGGATTCCTTCCTCTATTATATTTATTATTCTCAGGTGACCAGGCAAAAGGGGTGGTCTCCTACCTTCGGTGGACTTGAGATACCTATTGCTAATAGGCCTGGGGCAGGTCGTGACACATACAAAGTGACTTAAGGAAGTAAGAGACTATTGAACTGGGCATGAAGGACCCGAATAATCGCCACAATCTAACCATCTCCAAGCATAACCACAAGGATCCCAGCCTTTACCATACAAACCGCTACTATCATAAAGTCCATAGGGTCTCTACCCACATCATATATCTCCACTCAATCTTGTAAAAACTCTTAATAAAACTCATCCCATGAAATAGGAGGTGACCTAACAAGCCCACTTTCTATAAAATCCTCTATCACTATCTTGTTGGTCCAAAAACCAAAAGGCAGTGAAATCTACTCCATTAGAATCCACCAAGCCCAACTCGTGGAACCTTTTACGACATCCAAGCAAGATCATATAAGCATAAAACCTAGGATCCCCATCAAATCAAGGAATATCTATACTAATAAATGAACATATAAGCATCAAACCTAGGATCTCCATCAAACCTCTCAATATGCCACTAATAAATACACCACTTCTTGCTTACAAGGTATCCTAAATCAATAGCCATAGGAATATCAATACACAGAGTATGAAAAATAAAAAAAATTAATTCTAGTCATTTTATGATCAACAAGTAAAGAAGGTCATTTGTGAGGGGAAATCACAAACACAATATATCAAAATCAATTATCAAGTTTAATAAATAATGTGGGTTGAAATAGCGAGAGTATATAAATATGAATATATCATGCTACCTACAGGTATGATACTACAGTCTCACTAATCAAGCAATAGCCATATCCTTTGTCCCATAATATCTCATCCTCCAGTTCAACCAAGAGAAGATAGCATATAATGTAAAATTGTGATAATAGAATATCATAGACTAGGTTTAACTGCGGTAATTTAGTACAAAAGTAAATATGCAAATATAATATCAAACCATACTAAGGAATGCAATGTGATGCAATGTAATGTAATAATGATGATGGGTTGAAGATGATATAAGCCATCATATGACTTTCGTATACACCTTCCAAGCTTCAGCGCTTCAGATAGGACTTGTTTGGGGTTCATAAACCATATAATTTCACAATCTCAATCTCACATCTCAATTCCCCTCACCGGATAGTGTTCATAAACCAAAGAATTTGTAAAAGTATTTCTCACTTACCTCGTCAGCTAATGTTCACGGACCAAGGTTTTTATTAAGTATTTCTGAGTGGTACCAATTTTCATGAATACGAATGAATGAGATGAGGATTCTTAATTATAACCAAGTTAATATAAAGATGATGAATCAATTCTATAATGATGCAAATGTAATACCTCGTGTTAGTCTTAGCTTAGTTCATCCCAGAGTGCATGTACACGAGGCTTAGAACCTAAAAATTTAGCTAAGTATTGAAGATTAGTTTTATTGTTGGCCTCTTTAATTCGATGATTTTTAAGGTGACCTTCCCGACCCTGAAATGATGATTTATATGTTAATTCATGATTAAGGGTGTAAATAGCTTGTCTCAGGGAAGTTTTAGATTTTTTGAAAGAGGTTTGGGTCGTGTTAAGATTTTAAAAATAGCAAGTCATCACAATAGCATCGCGACGCGGCCATTATAGATATGGATGGCTCATCGCATTGCGGTACCTCCCTAATTCGCATTACAGTTGTGAATTTAAATCCCAGAAGGCTAGTTTTGTCATTTTCTAGCACCTTAATCCGTGAAAACACGAGAATTATCATCAGCTAACGCATTATATGACCAATTTCCTCAATTCCTCTCTAAAATAAACCCTAGCCATCACCCAAATTCATCAAGTTCAATAATTATTCCTTCAAGAAAATTCAAAAATTCAAGCTTTAGCACCTAAGAACTATAAAGAAAGTTAATTTTCTTGCAAGATTAAAGCTTTAAGGTATGTTAAATGTTTATCCATGGTTTTCTTTCACCCATGGAGTCCAAGAATCCATTTTCAAGTTTAAAATTATGATCTTTACATGTTTTCAAGAATTGTATCCATGAACTTCCATGAATTTCGATTTTAAATCTTATTTACATATGTTTTCATTGGAATTAGCCCTTGACACATTTGAAGGATGATATTTGCAAGTTAAATCCTTAACCCATGATTGTAGTATTGAATTCGTGTTATTATCTCATGCTTTAACTATTCCCATGCTTAATACATGAACCATAATTGTTTGATGAAATGCCTAAATTATTGGGTTTTGAACATTGACTACTTATTACGTTTTGGAACCTTTATTATGTTTCTACTATTATAATTATAGAGTCTTGGGGGTTATGAATACCCAAATTCTTAGTTGATTACTTAGTCTCAGTATTTTTAGAATGGTTCCGGATACATTTGAGTATTGTCAGTTTAGTTAGTTAACATACCAGCAAAACTTAGATCAGTTAAGTAATCTGAATGAGTTTAGTTGGGAGTAGGATTTAGCACCGAGAAAACCCAGGGATGGGGGCTCACGTATTAGTTAAGTCTGTGAACTTTAGTAGCAATCCCTACATTCCATAACTACGTAGCGATCATAGGTTAAGATGTTAACCTACCTATTGAGGGTTGACATATATCTCACTAAAGCACCTGCCAGTAGAGGTGACTCTTTAGTCCTTCGGGACTTCACTTTAGTGGATCCTCATAACTAGTGTTAGTACCCATGGCATGGTGTAGAAACCCTTGTAACTTGGGTCGCAGGTTGAACCCTAATAAGCTTATATTAGGGCATGCTGATTAGATGATATCTCCCACTATTTCAGTCCAGTCTCAGTTTGAAAGTCAGTTCAGGTTTGTTTGACCATAGCATATAGTTTATCAGTTAAATCAGTACTCAGATTTCAGTATTTCTATTTACAGACTATTCCAGTATTATGTTATATGCTTGCTCATGTATTCTCAGATTTTACAACCTTCATACATACTTTGCATCAGTTGTCTCATCCCATTCATTCAGTTAGTTATTATTATTCATGCACATGAGCTCATGCATATAAGCATAACCTCATTTAGCATGCCAGTACATTTAAAGTACTGACCGCATACTCATTTTTAATACTATGATGTTTCATATCATAGGTTCAGATGCTGAGGGTAACGACCACACTTAAACATTCCAGCGCATCAGCAGCAACAGGAATGGTGAGTCCTCATACTTTAAGGACCGATTATGTTTATTTCAGTATCTAGTTTTAGTTAATCAGTTGGAGTTAGATGGGGCCTGTCCCATCAACTCTTATTCAGTCAGTTTTAGAGGCGTTTGGACACTTTCAGACAGTCAGTTAGTTGTCAATTTTATCATTTATTTTTCAGCATTTTTGCTTATATTTTAGATTTGTGAATTTCAGTTGTATTGTTTCCAGTATTTAAAACCTTATGGCATATTCAGTTGTTTTTGTGCATATTTATTATTAGTATTTTTATCAATGCTCACAGCAGGTACCAGCTCATGGGTTAGCTTGTGGTTGCATGTAACCGTAAGCACTATGTGGCATCCAGGGTGTACTCCAGTGCCCTAAGGTTTTAAAGTGTCCAAGGAAGTTTGAAAGCCACATTGAGTAGAGTCTTGTACATGGGTGTAAAGCACGCCACACTTATGGATAAGAGACTACAAGATATTTTAGGAAAAGTTTCCCTTCTTTCAGTATTCATATCGTACGAATGAGCATGAGGTCAATTTAAACTCTCTTTATAATTCAATCTTCTCTTCATTTAAAGAACATACCTCCCAGAAAGTCTAACAAAAGAAAAAAAGGGAATCAGCCCGCACCTCCACCTGTTCAGGAAGATCCCCTGAACGAGCATGTATCTCATGCCAAATTCAAAGTTGCATTCACTACTTTAGCTCACTCAATAGTAGCTTAAAATAATCAGAGTCTACTGTCCCAACCATTCTAGTGGCTAAAACCATCGTAGTTAGGATTAGGGACTTCACCCAAATAAACCTTTCTCTGTTTTTGGGATCCAAGTCTAATGAAGATCTGTAGAAGTACCTTGACATGGTTCAGAAGGTAACTGACATTATGGGTTTGACTTCTAGTGAGAGTGTAGAATTGGGTTCTTACCAGTTGTATGATATTGCTCACACTTGGTATAAGCAGTGGAAGTGAGATAGAGGCGCAGATGTAGGGCTTATTGAACGATAGGAGTTTACTATAGCCTTTTTAGATAGGTTCTTTCCTTGGATTTAAGAAATTTAAGGGGCAGGAGTTTATCAATTTGAAGTAGGGGAACATGAGTGTGAAAGAGTATTCTCTTAAATTTACTCAGCTAGCTAGGTATGCTCCTAATGTGGTGTTTGATGACACATCTAGGAAAGATAAGTTTGTCTCCGGTGTAGCTAATAGCATGGTCAAGGACAGTAAGATCATGATGTTGATTAAGGAGATGGAATTTTCTAGGTTGATGTTCCATGCATAATAGATTGGAGAGCAGAAGTTCAAAAAGAGAGAGAGAGAGAGAGAGAGAACAAGAGGACTAGAATAGGTAGCCTTAGTTTTGCTCAGCCAAGGTCAAAGGGTGGTAACCATCCTTAATTTTGTCAGAAATTTTTATCACCAGCTCTATATTCATCTTGTACACCAGTGTTGAAGTTTAGAAATGATAATCAGGATAGGGCACCAGGTTCTAAGTCCCAGGGCAGTGTGAATAGCGGTCGTATAAATCCTCTTTGTCAGAAATATGATAGAAACCATCAGGGTGCATGTAGATCTGGAAGTGATGTATACTTTGGGTGTGGCAAGCTAGGCTACAGAGTTAGGGATTGCCCATATAGTGGTCAGCAGGATCAATCCAGTCGTCCCCCAGTTTCATGGGGTTGCCCGACTCAGTAGGGTGCTACTTCTAATGCAACCAGTGGTCAATGACCAAATAGAATATATGCACTTCAGTCCTGATGAGATCAAGAAAGTTCTCCTGATATGGTTACTGGTATATTATAGGTCTTTTATTTACATTCTTATGCTTTATTAGATTCCAAAGCTTCTCTTTCTTTTATAACTCCCTACACAGTTGTTAATTTCGATGTCAGTCATAAGACTGTAGCAGAACCCTTCTCAGTGTCCACCCTAGTAGGTATCTCTATTATAGATAGGCAGGTATACAAGAACTGTCCTATCATAATATCCTAAAAAGTTACCTCAGATGATCTTGTAGAGTTAGAGATGACTGATTTTGATGTCATTCTTGGCATGGAATTGGCTCTACTCATGTTTTACTTTAGTTGATTATAGAAACAAAGTTGTTCATTTTTAATTTTTAAATGAACCAGTCCTTGAATGGAGGGGTATTACTTCAGCACTTAGGGGTCTTCTTGTTTTCTACCTTAGAGCAAGAAAATATGATATCCAAGGGGTGTGTTGTAATACCATAAACTTTTCTAGCTTAAATTCATTCCTAGAATGTTAAGGGATAGCTTCCAAAATGAATAATATTTATTGCATGTAGCTTTTTCAAGATTTTCAACTTTTCATTATATGGGAAATTGAATAAGCTTTCCATCGATACCAAATTCGCCCAAACCCAGCACTTGGTTGAGAAGTTAGAGTATTTTTAAGTTGATAGTGTGCCACCTGGACTCTCAATGCGTCACAGAAAAGGCAAAAATGGTAATTTTCATTTTCCAGTGGACCTCCACGATATTAGCGCAGAGGTCCATTTTCCCATTTGTCAATTTCCAGTAGTCCAATGCTATAGTGGCGAGTCGCGCCAAAGGCCAAAATGGTATCTCTATAGGGCACCGTGATGGTGGCACATTGCGTTAAAGTTCCAGGTCCCAATTATAAAAATCCAGTGAGACAACATGATAGCTCTGCATCATGGAGACCCCCAATTTCCCAGTTGTCAAATTCCAGTAAGCCAATGCGATAGTGGCGCATCGCGGTGACCTATTAAATTGGGACCCCATTTTATTTTTTTAGTTTCATTTAGGAGTTTAAAAAGGATATTATGGATAATTCCTAAGCCCCCAATTCCATCTAAACACAATATTTAAGCCTATTACAGGCATTTTATGCTTATATTCATCAAAGTTTCTCTCAAGAAAATCCCTAAGCTTTAACATTCAACTTCAAGAATCCCCAAGAATCATCATTCAAGAGCATAAATAGAATCCCAAAAGTAAACTTGTTCACCTAATTCATCATCCAAGGTGTGTGGGGTTTTGAACAAGGATAAACCTTTCATCCTTGTGCTTAAAACTTAATTATGGTTTTAATTTTACTGAATATTCTGTGATTTCCCATGAAATTTAAGTTGGAGTTTATAACCAAATCCCCATTATTTTAGTTTATGACATTATTATGATATTTAAGGCTCCAATTGAAAGAAATTACATATATTCATGTTTGAAATTATAAGATTCATATTATGAGTTATATATCATCATCTTGACTGAGATCGTTGAAAAATTTTAAGATGATTATTGAGCACTAAGTTTAAATCTGGTTATTGATGTAATTATTAATGCATTAAAGCTTTATACTTTGAGTCCCAAGTACTATTGATGATTTTATAAGGAGATTATCATCTCAAGTCGTATTGACAAGTTTTTATTAGTGCTTTCAAAAACAAAGAATGATATTTTGATCCTAAGCTAAGATAGGAATCCACATTATTATAAGATTTATGATTTAAAACAAAAAGACCTGTAATTGGTTTTAATTACGAACCCTTGTGCTATTTTAAGGTGGATTTCCTAAAAGTTCTAACCAATAAGTATGGGATTAGTATTTAGCACCGAGTTGGGTATGATTCCAAGGTCTCATACCCTAGAACTACGAGCCACCGTAGGTTTTAAATGCCCATGTGGGATAAGATAATGATCACTTAAGGTTCTATTCTGATGGCAAGGATATAACAGATCTCACCAACGTGGGCAAGACGTTGGAATCCATGTCTGCTTGGATGGTTTATATCGGTTAGAAGAACCTCCCAAAAAGATATCCCCTACTCTTAAAACAGTCTATTGGTTTAAATCCTTAAGATAAAGTGTTTTCCTTACAGCTTAATGGTAAAGATTTTCAGCAAAGTTTCTTAGAAAAGAATAATAGAAAGCTTTTATAAAACTAAGTGTAAAGGCTCACAAAGCTTATTTAGATTATGCTTTATAGAAAGATATTAGTTTCATATTTTAGATTTAAAGAGTGAGTCCTTTCTACATTTAGACAGTATGATTTAAAGAGAGAATGCAAGTACAACCTTTAGAACTAAATGTTATGACTCACTAGATTATAAAGTATGATTTGTTACTCATGATTTTAGTATTTCAGATATTCCAGCTTATGTGAGTTATTTACATTTAGCATGCATTATTTTAAAAATTATGATGATTGATATTATGTTTTACTTATGCATTCACCCCCATCTTTTTAGTACATCCTCAAAGTACTGATACACATATACGTCTATGTTCTACATTATCTCATAATGTAGGTATCAGTTTAGTTGTAGCACGCATACCATATTCAGACAATTTACAGCTTCTAGTCAGCATGTGATGAGTCCTCTTAATTCAAGGTCTCAAGTCAGTCATACATTTTGAGCAATATTTTATTTTTCTTTATTCAGTCGTACTGATTTGGGATAGTTGGGGGTCATGTCCCGGCTACCTATAGTTAATACTAGTAGAGGCTTCATAGACAGTTAATAGAGTTAAGGTATTTGATGCTAATTTTACTTGTAAAACCAGAGTTGTAATTATTTTAATTTAGTTTGGTATTGATCAAATTTAGAAAGGAGTTATCTTCTTCTTATTTCATTCAGATTCATATATTTTATTCAGTTGCTTATAAGTTATGCTAGTAGAAGGGTTAGATTGGGATCAGTTATAGTCCTAAGCACCGTGTGATGTCTCGGGACCATTTTTGGGGCATTACATATGTCTACCATCTTGTTCGAGTTAACAAATCTAGTTCAGAGATTCCCAATATCAAGTCAGTTTTAGTGGTAAGGGAATTTCCAGATGTGTTTCCCAAAGATCTTCTCAGAGTTCCTCTCGAAAGAGAAATCGACTTTGGAATAGACTTTCTTTCATATACCCATCCTATCTCTATTTCACCCTATAGAATGGCTCTCATAGATCTTAGGGAGTCAAAAGAACAGTTGGAAGATCTCTTAGATAAGGTATTCATCAGGCCCAGTATTTCCCTATAGGGTGCTCAAGTTCTTTTCATGCATAAGAAAGACGGTTCTCCCAGAATGTGCATCGATTATTGTTAGTTGAGCAAAGTA
Source organism: Capsicum annuum (assembly GCF_002878395.1). Taxonomy (NCBI): domain Eukaryota; kingdom Viridiplantae; phylum Streptophyta; class Magnoliopsida; order Solanales; family Solanaceae; genus Capsicum; species Capsicum annuum. The sequence goes on along the minus strand of NW_025873481.1, from coordinate 53,152 downwards.
ACCATCAAGAATAAGTATCCACTCCCCAGAATGAATGACTTGTTTGATCAACTTCAGGGTGCCAGTAATTTCTCTAAGATAGACCTCAGATCTAGCTATTATTAGCTCAGAGTCAGAGAAAATGACATTCTGAAAACACCTTTCAGAACTCGGTATGGTCACTTTGAATTTCTAATCATGTCCTTTGGTCTAACAAATGCCCCAATAGTTTTCATGGACATGATGAACCGAGTGTTCAAGCAGTACTTAGACATGTTCATCATAGTTTTCATAGATGACATCCTTGTTTATTCTCGTAATAAAATTGATCATGCAGACCACCTCAGAATAGTATTGTAGACTCTTAGAGCCCATCGGTTGTTCATCAAATTTAGTAAGTGCAAGTTTTGTCTAAGATTAGTAGCCTTCCTTGTCCATATTGTTTCAGGTGGTGGCATTAGAGTTGGCCCTTAAAAGACCAAAGCAGTGAGAAACTGGCCCAGATCCATCTCTCCATTAGATACCAAGAGTTTCTTGGGTTTGGTTGGCTATTACTGATGGTTTGTTAAATGTTTTTCATCTATTGCGTCCACCATGTCTAGATTGATATTGAAGAAAGTCAAGTTTAAAAGGTTAGATTCCTGTAAAAAGAGTTTTCAAGAGTTGAAGACTCGACTTACCTTAGCCCTAGTTTTGACATTGCCAGATAGTTCAGATGACTTTGTTGTTTACTGTGATGCTTCTAGAGTTGGTTTGGGTTATGTTTTGATAAAGAGAGGTAAGGTCATAGCCTATACCTCTATACAGCTTAAACCCATGAAAAGAATTACCTTACCCATGATCTTGAGTTAGTAGTTGTTGTGTTTTCCTTGAAAATTTGAAGGCATTATCTATATGGGGTGCATGTTGATGTGTTCACGGACCATAAAAGTTTGCAATTGTATTTTCACAGAGAGAGTTAAATCTCCATTAGAGAAAGTGGTTAGAATTGTTAAAGGACTATGATATGAGTATTTTGTGTCACTCGAGCAAGGCCAATGTAGTGGCAGATGCCCTTAGTAGATTATCTATGGGTAGTGTGGCTCATGTGGAGAATGATAAGAAGAAGTTGGTTCTGGAGGTTCATCAGTTGGCTAGTTTAGGTATTCGTTTGGTTAACTCAGCTGAGGGTAGTGTATGGGTCCAAGATAGTTCAGAATCTTCTTTGGTTGCTGAAGTGAAAGAAAAGCAAGATAGGGATCCCAGTCTAGCTAAGTTAAAAGAGTCAATCAAAGATCAAAAAGTAGAGGTTTTCTCCCAAGGGGGAGATGGTGTGTTAAATTATTAGGGTAGACTGTGTGTGCCGTGTGTAGATGGCTTGAGACAGAAAGTTCTTGTAGAAGCACATGGTACACATTACTCTATTCACCCAGGAGCCACTAAGATGTACCGTGATTTATGAGAAATCTATTGGTGGAGTGGCATAAAGAGAGATATTATAGAGTTTGTAGCCAAGTGTGATAATTGTCAGTAGGTTAAGGTTGAGCACCAAAGGCCTAGTGGCACTATACAGGAGTTCAGCATCCCTACTTGGAAGTAGGAAGAGGTGAACATGGATTTTGTGACCGAGTTGCCTCGTTCACATCGCCAGCATGATTTGATTTGGGTTATTGTAAACAGAATGACCAAACCAGCCTATTTTTGCCAGTCCATAATTCTTACTCATTCGAGTACCACGCCAAGCTCTATATTAGAGTGTTAGTTAGGTTGCATGGTGTTTCATTGTCCATCATTTCAGATAGAGGTACTCAGCTTACCTCTCACTTTTGGAAAGCTTTTCAGAAGGGTCTTGGTACCCTAGCTCATCTCAGTACATCCTTTCACCCTCAGATAGATGGTCAAGCAAAGAGGACCTTTCAAACCCTAGAGGACATATTGAGAGCTTGTGTTATCGAATTTAAAGGCAGTTGGGATGATCACTTTCCATTGATTGAGTTTTCTTACACTCATGACAAGTGACCACGAGTCGTTACCAGACCTATAGCGACTGGTGATAATTTTTTACACGTTTTAAGTGGGGTTATTTTGGTATTTTTTGTCCGCCCCATTATTTTCAAAGACTTAAAACACCCTAAAGGACCGCATAATTCTTCATTACTCAATCATAAACATCACTCTCTCTTCTCAACTTCTAAAGCAAGAAAAATGCTAGGGTTTCTAATGATTAAGCACCTAGGGCTCAATTGGTAGTTTTCTCTAAGAATTTCTTCAGTATTTAGGCATGTATCTCTTCCCTAAATTGATTTTCATACAAGTATGTGTTTAACTACTGTCCATGTGGATTTAATTATTGATTTTGAATGTATGTTGAGGGATTTGGAATGGTTATGGTAAAAATTGATTTTCGATGGATTTAAATTGGTCATTCATGGTTATTCTTATAATTTTAAACTAAATATATGTATAGATATGGGTATTGGAATGGATAACATGGGTTTTCCCAAATTTTATGGTTTAATGGTTTGGAATTGGCTTTACCCTCAACCGAACTTAAGAAATTGGTTTTGAACATGGAAATACACACAGTTTAACTCACTTTTGGAACCTTGCATTTCATAAAAGGTTAATGGATCTTAAAATGGTTTTTCGTAGTCCTTGGAGGCTATGGATTAGTTTTCAATTGGAAACTTTGGAGTCAAATTTGGATATTTGGTTTTAGAATGACATAATGGAATTAGCTTGCAAGCTTAAATTTATTTGGTATGACAATACCAACGGTAAATGCCTAATTAACAGATTCCTTGATTAATGAATAGGAATGTGTAAATGATTTTATTGGGCTTAAAGGGGGTTGTATATCTTACCATAGAAAGTGGACCAATACTGAAAACCACATTTGCCAACGTAGGGGTCTTTATGACCGTGTGCATAGTTCACACTTTATATATATTTTGGAATGGTTTGGGTCATGTATTCCCTGGCCCTTCCTCGAATTTTCCTAGTTTGTACGGCTAACACTTGATGGGACACTTTTAGTCAGGGGAGCTAGACTCATATAGATTGTGGGTGCTCTTAGGACAGTCAGAGCTACACGGTCTAAGTTAATGATTTTAAAATTCATGCTTAAACCTTGTTCCCTATCCCGACATCCTATATAAATGTTATATGAATGTGTCCATATGGTTTTTGAATGATTTTTGACGAATTTGATTATGGAATTATTTTATCCCTTCCCTGAGTTACATGCTAGTGCTGATCCCACTAATCGTCCCCGGACGCTACATCATTTCATGATGTAGGGTCCTAGGGGTTCTTCGGTTACTTTGTGTAGAGTTAGGTGGTTTTGGTTCATTCATTGATCAGCTTGAAGTGGTGAGCCTCCTTTTTTCGTAAGGCTTGTTACTTTTGGTATAATTATTTTATCTTAGATCATCACTTTTGAATTCCCTTTTGGCTATAGTCAGGGGCATGTCGTAACCTAGGTTGATGTTCGATTTTGTTAGAGGCTTTTGCGTACAAAGTGTGGGTGCTTACTATTTATTGACTCTTTATTCCTATTAAGTTATCTATCTATCTTTCACATTATGTTTGGGTTTCTTCCGCTATTATTTTTATTGTTGTTAGGTGACTAGGCAAAGGGGGTGGTCTCTAGCCCTTAATGGGCTTGAGGTACCCATTGCGACTAGGCTCGGGGTCGGATCGCGATAGCTACGATAGTGAAGATATTGTGTTCTTGGTGTGATTTATCCTTTACAACCCCCAAAACGTATATGAATCACTCTTGAGTTGATTTTCAATTAAATTTGAAGTACAATCAACTCAATTTTGAAGCCTTAACACATAAATAATTATTGTAGTTAGAATTTGAAACGTGAGGCATAACAACTTCATCATAAGTTTAAGGATCTTGTTCTATTAAGTAGATAGGTATTGATTTATTATTTAAAGCATCAATGTCAAAATTTTCAGATGATAAGATAGTGATAAAAATGAGACCAAAGCTAGTCTTAATTCTAATTTTTTTTATTCTTGTCATGTTTTTCGTTGTCATGATTATTGAAACTAATAATAGAAGAAGGAACAACATGAGAAACTTTCACCCACATGTTGTCAGATAAATCTGAGGTTAAATATACATAGTTGAGAACTTTTTTGAGGGTTTAATTTTTTGTTTTGGCTACACAATTTTGTTGGTAGTATAAGAAGAATTAACCTCATATAAAATACTATCACAAAATCATAAGAGGATCAATATTGTATTAACTACTCCTATAAGATCTATATCTCTTGGTTTTTCTATCTAAATGATTTTTCACTTCTATTTTGAAGTTCAAATATATTTTTAGTATTATATTCAGACTGTAAATGAGTAAAAATAATGAAATACTCCTTTCACCTTTATTAAAAAAGTTTTTGAAATATTTTTGGCATGTTTTGTTGAACCCATATAGCCCATTTGTTGAGAAGTGCTTCAAAAATCAGATCCATATATATATATATATATATATATATATATATATAGAGAGAGAGAGAGAGAGAGAGAGAGAACCCCATTGTGGCACGCCTAGAAAGTCTGGAAAGACATTTATCTTTTATCATATTTTGGGTGCTATAAATCTATTTTCTTCTTTTAAAAGGAAAAAAATGTAACGATTACATAATGAGGAATGATTACATTTTTTCCACCTTCATTATGAATTGTTGCAATTGTTAATTTCAAAGAGCCACATTTTAAAACCCCTTAATTACCCTCTCTTTATCTTCTTGCTTCTCCTCTTCTTAAACCTAAATGTTTTAATTGTTGTTGACATTAATACATAACTTAATTTTCCCAGGCACTATATATGTCACATTTCATGGCCTTTGACAGTTAAGTTAATAGATGCAATCCCAGAGGTCCATGAATTAAAGACGGATCAATTAAGAAAATTAGGTCAAAGTGTTTTTTACACTAGAGAATTTTATATGACTAAATATTTTCATGAATTTCGACATACAGCTGCAGAGGCTTGTGAAGTACATAAAGGTACATAAATTCAGTTGAAGTGCTCCCCCTTTTTTGCCTTCTTCCCAATATTGTTATTGTGTATATATTTCTATATTTCTTATTGTAAATTATAGAGAAAAGTATCTTATATTTTGATTCTCCTACTCCACAGTCCAGTTCATGCAAAGTTACTTCACTCTATTATAAACTACAAAGTTCAACTCCTTGTAAAACCACATTAAGGTGTGACGAAAGTGAGCAATTTAAGAGAACAAGGATGTCATCTTATGAGAAGATTGTTATTGATGTCATCTTATGAGAAGATTGTTATTCTTTCAATTAATAATCAATAATTTCTCATGCATTTGTTGATTTCTTATTGTAAGTTATTTCTTCCTATATATTGTGCTACATTTTAATGGTTAGTGTGTGAAAAGGTTCGAAATTACTATGAATCATTTTTATATGACAATGTAGAAAGTTAATATATGTTGGATGCTTGAGTTTTGGGAGAACAATTCAGATGATTCAAAAGGAGGAAAACTAAGTAGGCATCTTTCGTGCCATTGAATAAATTTACACATATGTTTTTTTTGAATAAATGATACCTTACATAATTGCATTACAATGTTGAATGCACCAATAGTACAACATTTCTTTATTTATCTCCTTCCATGTTTTTCGTATTATGAAAGTCAATTTGATTAAACTTCAAAACTAAATTGAAGTAGATTGATTTAATATTTTAAATTTTAAATTTAGATATTTGAAAACTATACAAAAAAAAGTTATATGTTGTAATCTTTCTTATATTAATATCATGAAAAAATACATCTTCAAATTTATATAAAAGTTCATGCAACGTGACTCTCAAAAGCATAATGTGACAAGTAAGAAAAGAATGAAGGAAATAAGATGAAACCTTCCATCCCAGAAAAACTGTAATCTTTTCAAAAGTAAATTGCCATAGCGATACGACTACTGTTGTATATTATTTCATCAGTGGTCTAACTGGATTTTCCACCACCAACCTAAGAAGAACACTAGACTCCCACGTAGATGTTTATTAGAAAAATATAAAAATTTATGCTTTATAATCAGACATTTATAGTTTGTTTAAGATTGAAATTGTTCTGAAATAGATCTGTTAATATATTCTCAAATACGAGTTAATTTGATGACTCAAATGCAAATCTCAATTTCCAGCTTTAGAATAATCATTATTTTAATCAAATCATGATTTTACAAAATATCAGTTGCCAGCTTTAGTATAATCACCATTTTAATCAAATCATGATTTTTCAAAATCTGTATAACGATCAAGATTCTTGAGAATAAGTACGCGATATGTTGTACATGAAATTGAAGGTTTTATAATTTCAATGGATATTTATATGTGTACTAGACATAAGCGCCTGTGCTTGCAGGAGCCTAACATATGCTACCTTTTTGTGATAGACCTATTCATGATACATATAAATTTTAGAGAGTCAATCCGATCATTTGTATGATTTTTAAATATTTTAAATAATTGATTATAATAATACATAATATTTTTATATAGAATTTAGATAATATATTTTATTCTCTTTGTTTCAATTTACACTTATAAAATTTGGAGAGTCAACCAAATTTTTTATATAATTTTAAGACTTTGTATGATTTTTAAAAATTTTAAGTTGTTAATTATTGTGATTTATAATACTTCTACATAACTTTCAAATAATATATGTTACTGTCTTTATCCCAATTAATGTGACACTGGTGGAAGTAAGAAAATAAATCGAATTTTTATATATAGTTTTTATAAATTTTCAGTTGTTAATTATTGTGATTTGTAGCACTTGATACTAATTAATTTTCAAATAATATATGTTACTCCCTCTATCTTATGTAACTGTGATAATATTTGGAGAATAAATCAAATTTTTTATATATCGTTAAATATTTTAAGTTAATTGTAGTATTTTTTTTAAACTTTTATGTCAATTCCAGATAATATATGTTACTTCGTCTATCACAATTTACGTACAATTGATAGAATTTTGTGTAATGACTTAATTTTTGTGAATTCTTCATTTTATGTGATTTGATCATTTTGCCCCTCCCGTTATTGCTACGTGATGTTTTTGGGGTGTGGAGATGATTGACAAGTTCTATGCAAATGCAAGTTTATAGTTTTTGAAGCTTAGAAAGTCTTTATAGTTGACTTCAGTCAATATTTATTTTTTGTGTGACGGATGGATAAAGGCACTACACTAGCAGATCCAAAACGTCGGTTTTGGTTTGGTAGTGTGGTTGGTATGATTTTATGAATTTTATATATTATTTTGATCCTCGATTCAAAAATTATGATATTGGATCTCAGGGGTTAGTTTTGAAAAAAAATCTTTTTTTGAAAATCTGACGTTGCCATTGAGTCTGGGAAATCGAATTTGATAGGGTAGCATAGTTCATTTGTGTTCTAGGAATTTTGGTGAATCCCGAAGGATTGGAAGAGACTTAAATAATTTCAAGTCCAGATGGTGTAGCCGCTAAATGTAAAACCCCAAAAGATTTTAATCATTTTATTTTTGAAAATCTCTTGTTCATAATGTCGATTTTTAATTTGAATAGTGATTAGGGATGTTAAAAGGGTAATTTGAAAAAGTTTTGGAATTTTCAAAAGGGGTTCGAGGTTATTTTGGGATCTCGAGGCAGTGAGGGTCCACGATATTGGAGGTTAGCCTCCGCGATATTGGCGTGGGATGAAGGCTTCCCTCCGTGATAATGTCGTGCCATGCTGATGGGTTAGTTTTATCCAGTTTTTATTTTTTCACTTGAGGTGAAGGGATTTTGGTCCTTTTACCCCTTGTACGACCTTTAAACATAAAATAACCCCATTTTCTTCAGTTTTAAAAGATTAAATCATTCTTTTTCTCTCTTAAACTCAAAACCTAAGAACATTCAAGGGTTTTACAGAGAAATCATCATGCGGGCTCCAAACTTTAAATTGACTTCAATTTCATATGTATTTCAGGCATGTTTCTATTCCCTAACTATAATTTTACATTGTGACATTAATTTCATGGATTATCATGTGATTTAAATTGTGAGTTTTGAAATTGGATTGAGGAATTTTGGTTGTTACTGATTGAATTACTTGTCCTGTGTTCAAAATTAATTATTCATGCTTTAAATTGATGTTTTGGGACTAAATTGGTGCATGGTATAAATGGTTGGAATGAGGGACATGGGTTTCCCCAAATTGGTTAAATTTTGGCTTGATAAGTGCATTAACCTTAACCCACCTTGTAAACTTGTTTTGAATATTGAAAAAATTGCATAGTTTAGCTCGTTTTGAACTCATCACTTGGCATTAAAGGATAAATGGATATATAAAAGGTTTTGGATGGCTATAGGTCCATGGATTAGATTTTAAATGAAACTTGGAAGTCAATTTGATTAAGTAAATTGATTTGGCGTAATTAATTTAGCTTGCAATCATAATGGTATGACGATACCAAGTGGTAAATGCCTTAATGAATGACTCCTGGGTTAATGGATTGTATTATGTGCAAATCATTTAACTTTGATCTTAAAGGGAATTGTGTAGGTCACAATAAAGGTGTAAGTCCTGGGAGAGGCGAGAGAGAACACTGGGAAACTATGTTTTTCATCATTGGGAGTCTATATGACCATGTTCTTGGTGCATACTTTATATATTTATTTTGCGACGGCTGCCTTGGTAGCTTTTGCTTTTCCTCAGTTTATGTGACTAACATGCACTGGGCCCTTTCAGTAGAGGGAGCTGAACCCATATAATCCATGGGTGCCTTTAGGATAGATCGAGCTACACAGTTCAGGTTAAATCTTTAAGTCTCATGTTCATGACCCTTGTCCCTATCCTGGCACCCTATATATATGTAGATGAATATGGTACATATGGTTTATGACTGGATTTTAGTAATTGCATTATTTTATCCATATTTCCTGAGTTACATGCCGGTGCTTATCCCACTTACCATCCCTAAATGCTACATAATTTCATGATGTAGGGCCTGAAGGATTTTCTATTATTCCTGTGCAGCGTTAGGTGGTTAAGCACATCTGTTGAGTTGCTGTGGAGTAGTGAACCTCCATCCTTCGGAAGGCCTTGTTATTTCATTATTCTTTTATTATTTTCATGGTACCTTTGGATTTTTTTGGTTATACTCGGGAGCATGTCCCAACTTAGTTTGATATTCTAGTTTTAAAGGCTTTTGTGGACAAGTGTGGGTTGGATGTTGGTTTTAATTCATAGAGTTTACACTTGGCTTATCCATTCTTTTTATTACTATCTTGATTGGCTTCTACTTCATTATTATTATTATGCTTTTGAGGTTAGGTTAAGGGGTGGTCTCTGGTCCATAGTGGGCTTGAGATACTGGTCATGACTAGGCTTTGGTTTGAGTCGTGACAAGATTGGTATCAGACGTTGGGTTTCAACTAAGTCACGTCGAATAAAGTCCTTTTCATTGGTGTGTAGCATGCCACACTTGTATGGAGGATGCTACTAGGAATTTCAAAATATTTTATTTTATTATGTTCTATTTTGGGCTATAGAGTCTAGTGCTATGAAACATTTATATCCCTGGCTTAACCGTATTTCAGATCATGCCTTCTCGAAGATCTAACGATTGTAGAATCTTTGCTAGTAACTCTGTCCTACATGAGGAAAATTTGGCGGGGATTCGCTCTGTTTATGGAATTTAGACTTGGTCTAGGGTCCCTGCGCTAACTGTACCACTTCACGTAGAGTTCCACCGGTCCCTACTAGTCCTCCTTGAGCTTTTTGGGATGGTGACACTTATGCCCGATAGCCTTAAGGAGATATCTCTAAATAGAGTTTCCTCAGTCTATCATATACTTACTCAGCTGGTGGCATCTTATTCTTGTCAGTTTGATCGTGTTGGTTCTGCTGCTCATTCATTTGAGGTCACCCGAGTTAGCTAGTTTATGAGGTTGAATCCACCAACCTTTACAGGCTCTAAGGTTAAAGAGGATCCGCAGGGGTTTATTGATGAGATAGAGAAGATTTTTTGGGTTATGCATGCTATTGATTTGGAAGGTGTGGAGTTTACTGCCTATCAGTTGAAAGATGTAGCTTATCAGTGGTATGAGGATTGGGAAACGATAATGGGTGATGATGCTGAAGAGGCAGTGTGGGATGCCGTTTTAGTTGCTTTTCTTGATTACTTCTTTCTTCGGGAAATTAAAGAAGCTAAGGCTGAAGAGTTTGTTAATATGAAGTAAGGTAAGATGAATGTCAAGGAGTATGCCCTACAATTTTAGCAGTTGTATCGTTATGCTCTAGAGTTGGTGTCTAATATGAGGTATCGAATGAGGAAGTTTGCTTTTAGTTTGTCCCATGATATGGATCTGGAATGTAAAACTGCTATGTTGAAAAATGATTTTGACATATCTAGGCTGGTGGTTTATATACAGTAAGTAGAGGATAAGAAAAAAAGCAGACAGAGATTGGAGGGAGATAGAATAAAAGGTTTAGATATTTAGAGTAAGGTGCAGGTCAGTGGAATAGTGGGAGAGATGGTAGACAGTAGACTAAGAAGAAGAATTTGGGAAATTCATATTCGTCTGCCAGTGTTCCTTATCCTAAGCCTTCAGGTGATCGTCGCTTTAGGCTAGCAGTGGTTCTAAGGCACATGTGCTCAGTCTCAGGCCAGCGGAGCTCAGTCAGCTCTACCTTACCTTTCTTGCCAATTTTGTAGGCAGCTTCACCGTGGATATTGTGAGGAGGAGAGGAATAATTGCTATAATAGTGGTCGGCATAGTCATATGCAGCGAGATTATCCTTCAGCCAGGGTTGTCATTGGGGCTAATAAAGTTTCGGTTGCCACTTCTTTACCTCCTTCCCTTAATGGGACTACTTCTGGTACTAAGACTAGCCGGAATTGTCTCTATTCACTTTCTAGTTGTTAGGAATCGAAGGAATCCCCAAAAGTTGTTACTGGTATATTACAGCTCTTTTCCCATGATGTTTATTGTTTACTTGATCCGAGTTCTACCCTTTCTTATGTGACCCCTTATGTGGCTGTGTATTTTGTTTTTGGTCCTGGAAGTATTATCGAGCCCTTTATTGTTTCTACTCCAGAGGGTGATTCTATTGTGGCGAGAAAAATTTATAGGGGTTGTGTGATGTATATCCTTCATACGGATACGTTGGTAGATTTGATAGAATTGGATATGGTGGATTTTGATGTAATCTTAGGGATGGATTAACTATAATCGTGCTATGCTTCTATGGATTGTAGGACCCGAAAGGAAAGTTTCACCTTATTAATGAACCGTTATTAGAATGGGAAGGGAGTTCCTTAGTACACAAAGGGAGGTTTATTTCCTATCTTAGAGCTCAGAAATTGATTTCAAAATGGTGTCTATATCGTCTAGTTGGGTCAAGGATTCTGACTCTGAAAGTCCTTAGCAATCAATCCCTTTGGTTAATGAATTTCCTGAAGCTTTTTTCGATGATCTTCCTGGAATTCCTCTGTAACGCCCTAAAAATCTGTCCCGAGATGTCACTCGGTGCTTAGGACCACAAGTGATCCCAAGCTAACCCTTATACAGGCATAACTCATGAGCAACTGATTAAGACACATAAATCTGAAGAAAAGTGCAGAAAATAAATCTTTTCTGAACTTGATTGAAACAAAACTACATTAAGATGAATACAATACAACTCTGCTTATACAAAAGAAAACTGAAGTTTACATAACTGACTCTAACTGACATCTGTTAAGCCTCTATTATACTGACTATAGTTATTTAAGACGCGATCCCAACTATCACTAATCAATACATAAGAATAAGAAAGTAAAGAATAATAGTAAATCTAACTGAAGTCCCCGAAATAGGAGGACTCATCATCTACTAGCTGATCTGAAGAAAAGTGCGGAAAATAAATCTTTTCTGAACTTGATCGATACAAAACTACATTAAGATGAATACAATACAACTTTGCTTATACAAAACAAAACTGAAAACTGAAGTTTACATAACTGGCTCTAACTGACATTTGTTAAGCCTCTACTATACTGACTATAGTTAGTTAGGACGTAACCCCAACTATCACTAATCAATACATAAGAATAAGAAAGTAAAGAACAATAGTAAATCTAACTGAAGTCCCTGAAATAAGATGACTCATCATCTGCTGGCTAGAATCTGCAGTTGTCTGATTCTGACTGCACATACTACAACTTGTACCTACATTATGAGACAATGTAGCACATAAAAATATATGAGGATGTACTGAGTATATGGGAGTGCATGCAATAAGTAAACAATATCATCAATCTTTATAAAATAATGCATGCTAATCTAAATGACTCACACAGCTTGAGTAAATCGGAAATCTAAATCTTGTAAATCATGAAATAATAAACCATGTAATATAAATTCCGTGATTCATTACACTTAGTACTAAATTTTGTATTCTGTTCTTGTTCTCAAATCTTGTAAACTAAATGAAATCCAAAATTCATTCTGCATAGAAAATACTTTATCTCAAAACTTTAACTCAATAGGCTTGTTACAAGAGTGGGGGATATTTTTGGAACTTCGGGGAAAACTTTGGGAACTTGTAAAATATTAAAACGCTAGCTTTCAAAACATATATTTTTATCTTAAGGAGAATAGAGGACTTCTTTTGAATCTTAGGGATTTTAGAACATTGGGAGATTGTGGGAGTTTCTTCTAACCGATATAAACTATGTGAGCTGACATGGATTCCAACGTCTTGCCCACGTTGGGGAGAGTTGTTCTAACTTTGTCATCGGATTAGAACCTTAACTTAAGTGATCACTTGTCTTAGCCCACTATGGGCAAATCAGAAACCCAAGGTGGCACGTAGTTCTGGGGCATGAGACCTTGGAATCATACCCAACTCGGTGCTAAATACTACTTCCATACTTATTGCTCAGAACTTTTAGGAAATCCACCTTAAAATAGCATAAGGGTTTATAATCAAGACAAATTATGCCTCTCTTCTTTAAATCTCAAACTTTATGAACAATGTGGATTCCTTATCTTAGTTTAGGATCAAAAGATCATTTTCTTTCTTGAAACTTGGTAAACAATCATCAGAGAGGCTTAAAATCATAATCTACTTGAAATACAAACCTAAATCGTAGGGATTAAAGATCATACTTCAAAATTATGTTAAAACACCAAAAGGTTCATACTTGATAATGTAATTATTGATGAATCAACTCAAAATCTGGAAATTGCTGCAATAAGCATGAAAATTTAAACATACTTGGAAATCATGCCAAAAAACCATAAACCTCAAGCTCACAATAATACAATTGAAATACTTCAACAATCTCAAAAATTCATCCTTGGACTTAAAGCATATATATATATACTTAAATAATCACGATTTCATAATGAAGCTTAATTCCTTACAACTATCTTGGAAACACTTTAAAATACCAATTTACAATAGGGATATGCAAATCATGATATAAATCCTCAATTCAAGGCATAAATAGGTTGAATAAACATGCACTTCAAAGCTCAAATCACTTGCAAGTTCATAAACTTAAAACAAGATACTTTGGGTATAAACCCCAACTTACGAATCATCAAAATCTTTAATAAAATTCAAGTTCTTTGGGCACAAGAATGAAAGATTTATTCTTGTTCAAACCCCATGTACCTTAGATTATCATATCTGAGAGATGTAACCCGGATCTTGATCTGTTCTTTGGAATTCTTAATCTTGAGGAGACCTAGTTTGATCTTGTTCTTGATAGAAAAATTGAGTAAAGGAGCAATTTTATGCTTCTATGGGCAGAAATTATATGTTATAAATGGATTAGGGTGAGAGGGAATGACAAAAATGCCCCTAGATCCATAAAAAACTGAATTAGCATGAAAAATAGAGCCGTAATGCGATCTCGATGCGTCGCTTCGCTATTGCATCGACTTACTACCTCACCAGGAAAACTGCATAACTTTTCGCTCGGTTATCGGATTTTTGCGAAATTGGTATCGTTGGAAAGCTAATTCAATTACCTATAATTTGGTGGATCTTGAGATGAAAAATTCCATATATAAAAAAAGTTATTCTTGCTTAAAGTAGACCCTTGTAGAATCGAATACCAATCTTTGGATGAATCAAAGGATCGTAGCTTTACTTGGCTCTAAGTGACTCCTATGAACATTTTTAACCTCAATAGTACTTCAAAAATAAGGGTAAAGATTATGAAATTTATATCCACATGGGAATCACTTGGATTATAGATTATACACGTAAGAACGACGGTTCATAGACTAGCACAAAAATATGGGGTTTTACATTATCTCCCCCTTGGGAAAATTCATCCTCGAATGTGGCTAATTAAGCTGAAAATACTGAGGAATCTGAGGCTATAAGCTATCATGCAGAACTGAAATAAACTGAACAGCTGAATCTTAAACATAATAAGCTACTGAACTGATATGCGAGTGCATGAACGTTCATGAAAAATAGCTATATGGCTGATATAGGAACGAGAGTGACAACTTATGAGTAACCATTAGTTAACGTTGGATATGATCTCGTGAGAAAAAGATGAGAGGTTCATAACATGAAAACTTGGGGTATTACAGTATCCCTCTCTTGGGATCGTTCATCCCCGAATGATACTGATTTGGTTGAAATACTAGAAAAAGATTGAGATGACACACAAGATACCCACGAACTGAATCATCACTTTAATATCTAAAACTAAAATGATGCATGATACGTGTGCTGAACTGACTACATAATTTACATGGATGAAACCCATGAAATCTTGGAATGGAAATACTCAGGAAACTTCAGGTTGTAAGGTTAGACTAAATTGGAAAATTGGAAATTTATAGGAGCTTATCTGATTGACTGCTACACTGGATTGCAGGCTATATGAATTGGACCATACTGACTGCCCATACTCAAATGGAGTATTTATCTAACACTCTTCTATGAAATTCTAATAACATTAGGGAGCAAAGAATTTTGAGCATGATCTAAACAAGATCTGACTACGGAATCACAACATTGATACAACTCAATAGCTTGGAACATAGACATATAGATTATAAGATAGGATAGAATTTCTAGGCCTTAGGAAATGCAACTTCTTACTTTTAAGCATAGTAACTCTTCTCGAATACTCCCTCACTGTACTATTACCCTTAAATACCATACTCACTTAATTCAACTTCTAATTCTCACATGGGCATTGATAAACCTATATACTAAGTTAATGGTCAAGCCTAACTCAAAATCATGAGGTACTACATATAACACCATAACTGAACTAGACTACCGACGCGATATGTGATGCATCGCGTTGCTCCCTACCAACGCAATACATGACGCGCTGCAGCCATATCGCGTTGGCTCACTATTTTTACCATCCAAATGGGTCTCAAACCTCGCCCAAAAAATTTAAAACTTACACGAGATGTGCTATTGACAACCCCAATCATGAATTTACTTAAAGATTTACATTCCAAGGTCGGGAAGGTTGGAAACTAAAGCGCACCACATTCATCCACTTATACACCAACATGGCATTCAAGCCTATTGTTATAACCACATATGAGCGTCTAAACAAACAGTCGTAATAGCATACTCCTTGTATTCTCTAAACCTCTTTCACAACAACTCCTACGCACTATCCTAAGAATATACACACATAAGTTTCAACTAACCATAACATGTACCAAAGACTTGGCCTCAATATTACTTCACACGTATGGCCTTAGCTAAAACAAGCATACAATGATCTTTCATCAACAAGAAACACTTACACATCACCACTATCATTACATAAGGAGAAGTCACTAAAAGGTTACAATATGAGACCTTGAAGCATGGAAGGATACTATATGAAAATTGATGCTTAACCGAGGCCTAAGGATAGAGAATCAACATCATAGATTCATCAAAGTGATTTGAATTGAGGGCATACATGGCTATAAGATAAATCTCGCCAGTCATTAGAAGAATAGTAGGAGTTATGAGAACTGATCATACTATAAAGCATAAGTACATAAGTCATGATCTGTATGATCTGAGTTTAGAATCCATGATTTCATGGAACATAATCTGTATTGTTGAGTGAACTAGAACTGCTTATGCTAGGAATTAGAAATATAAATCATTTTCTATTATGCGCATGAACATGAACTTTGATCATGGAACTGACACATAAGGCATGAGTAGATATCAAAATAACTGAAGTAAACTACTAAAATAAGAATGGATTAAGAATCATTCTTCCTTACGGTTATTTTACAACATACTGGCACCCCTACTAGAATCTGAAAACTTGACTTGGTTCCTTATTCTATCATCTCCCCCTTAGCTTTAAGCCATCATTCTAAGTCTATGAACCACTATATAAACTCTAATCTAAACTGCAATCACTTTACTCTAGATTCTGGGATATAAAGTCAATACACATAAAACTAAACTTACCCTAAAGGACTGCACCTTCACTTATAACACCCAAAGCTAATACCTCCTTCTGAGATTCAACTGTTATATTTCTTTTGCCCCAAAGTCATCGTATAACAACATAAACACTCACCAACTTAGACTTTAACACTTAACATGGATATCTCCAAACCCTTAGTAGACCATACTAACTTTCTTCATACTCTACAAATATCACATCTCGAAACTTATATTTTTCTCTAAACCATGAGAATCAAGATCATATCAAAAGGCTCAATATTATCAATCAAAACTTCTTAACTTAGCTATTTATAACACCATATACCATATAACTAGCATTCTTTCACTTACCAACTCAACAATACTACCAACCACATACAACATGCAATAATCTCCAAAAAATAAAGCAACCCTATATCACCTTGGGCATACTGCTATACATTAAACTTGAAAGCCCATACTTAATGACAAATAACTAAACTCAAACTCTTTCAGACATGGTTCAAGCCTACTAGATCACTTCTATACAACTAGCCGTATTAGCCAACAAATCATTACACCCACCTAGATAACCACCCATTGTTCAAACTTAAGGTCTAGTGCTAAACATGATTTAGCAACCCACTTTACATACCATTCTTACCCAAAAGCTATAAAATAAGACATCAAGAAACACTAGTCCACTAAAGCCTTAAATGACAACAATAATCAATCATAATCATATGTGCTGTCTTATTTACAATCCATTAACACAACCTTCTTTTACACATCATTACTATTCACCCATCTATACACCTAACTTCTTTCATAGCTCTATAAGTTTCAACTAAAACTCTTTTTTGCAACCCCAAGGTAAGCTTAAATTAATGATACTAAACCACTAAACACTTCATTAATACCCTATACCTTTCAAACACAATAAATGCCATCAATAACTCTTTTCGTACTTAAAGAAAACAATAATTCACCTTAACTAATAATTCATTCTCTACCTTCTACTAAACGAACACACTAGACATATTACCATAACATAAAAATCAATAGCATGCATAAGCTTATTTCTATACTTTCTATCAATTATTATTCCCACTTTTCTTCTCACTACACTTCTATACCCATACTTCTAACTATAAGAAGGTTCTACTACATATGAATCATAACAATCTAGGTTGCAATATCCTTCAATGCAAACTCTATTCAACAATTTAGATTAATGCTATCTCCTCTTATGAGCACTATCTGTATTGAAGAAATAATGAGGAATCTGAATGCATATCTTATTCTGTCTTAAATGTATAACTCCGATGGGTGAAAATATAGACTTTCGACTTAAGGAACTTAACACACTAGGGAGCTCCCCTCAAGCCCTTTGTGTGACTTCTAAAATTTTTGCTAGTAAATTTGAGAGCATTATCTGGGGAGAAACTAGAACTTACTAAATATGTTATCTCAAGAATAAGTCATAGATGGGGAAGTATAGATTAACATTATGAATTTTGAGAAAGGATCTAAAAGCACATCTGACTTGAGATTAGTGCACTATTTTCATGAACATGAATGAAGTTCTTCAAAGTTTGGAACTTAAAAGTATTGATGAGATACTTTTGAGCCAGAGGATAGTCCCATAACTATCTGTGGGGACTATCTGAGAAAGCTCTATCTGTAAAGATGTAAGCTTGACTATTTTTGTTACCATAAAAATAAGGCAGAGCTGGTCTGAATAGAGCAAGACGAGAAACTCTATAGGTTTCTTAAAGGACCTTTCTATAGCACAATCTGAGACTTGAAAGAAGGGAAACATTTCCTAAATACCCTGTAGACTCTTGAAGAAAAGTATAGACATCTTCGTACCATTCTATAATACTCTACTAGACACGGCTTCACAGACACCTTAGGATACTTGAACCTTGTGCTCTGATACCAAGTTTGTAACGCCCTAAAAATATGTCCCGAGATGTCACACAGTGCTTCGGACCACAAGTGATCCCAAGCTAACCCTTATACAGGCATAACTCATGAACAACTGATTAAGACACATAAATCTGAAGGAAAGTGTAGAAAATAAAACTATTTTGAACTTGATCAATAGAAAACTACATTAAGATGAATACCATACAACTATGCTTATATAAAACAAAACTAAAAACTAAAGTTTAGATAACTGACTCTAACTGACATCTATGAAGCCTCGACTATACTGAATATAGTTAGTTAGGACGTGACCCCAACTATCACTAATCAATCCATAAGAATAATAAAGTAAAGAACAATGGTAAATCAAACTGAAGTCCCCGAAATAGGAGGACTCATCATCTGGTGGCTGGAATCTGCAGCTATCTAATTCTGACTACTCATACTACAATATGTACCTATATTATAAGATAATATAGCACATAGGCATATGTGTGAATCAGTACTTTAAGAATGTACTGAGTATATGGGGGTGTATGCAATAAGTAAACAATATTATCAATCTTTATAAAATAATGCATTTTAATGTAAATGACTCACATAGCTTGAGTAAATTGAAAATCTAAATCTCGTAAATCATGAAATAATAAAGCATGCAATATAAATTTCGTGAGTCATTACACTTAGTTCTAAATTCTGTATTCTCTTCTTGTTCTAAAATCTTGCAAACTAAATGAAATCTAAAATTCATTTTGCATAGAAAATACTTTATCTCAAAAATTTACCTCAATAGGCTTATTTCAAGAGTGGGGGACATTTTTGGAACTTCGGGAAAAACTTTGGGAACTTGGGAAATCTTAACACTAGCTTTCAAAACATATACTTTTATCTTAAGGAGAATAGAGCACTTCTTTTGAATCTTAAGGATTTTAGAACTTTGGGAGACTGTGGAAGGTTCTTCTAACTGACATAAATCATATGAGCTGACATGGATTCCAACGTCTTGACCACGTTGGGGAGAGTTGTTCTACCCTTTCCATCAGAATAGAACCTTAACTTAAGTGATCACTTGTCTTAGCCAACTATGGGAAAATCAAAAACCTACAGTGGCACATAGTTTTGGGATATAAGACCTTGGAATCATACCCAACTTGGTGCTAAATAGTGCTCCTATACTTATTGCTTAGAACTTTTAGGAAATCCATCTTAAAATAGCATAAGTGTTTATAATCAAGACAAATTATGCTTATCTTCTTTAAATCTCAAACTTTATGAACAATGTGGATTCCTTATCTTAGTTTAGGATCAAAAGATAGATCTCTTTCTTGAAACTTGGTAAACAATCATTAGAGAGGCTTAAAATCATAAACTTCTTGAAATATCAAGACTAAATCTTAGGGCTTAAAGATCATACTTCAAACTTATGTTAAAACACCAAAACTTTCATACTTGATAATGTAATTATTGATGAATCAACTCAAAATCTGTAAATTGCAGGAATAAGCTTGAAAATATAAACGTACTTGGAAATCATGCCAAAGCACAACAAACCTCAATCTCGCAATAATAGAATTAAAATAATTTAACAATCTCAAAAATTCATCCTTGAACTTAAAGCATATATATATATATATATGCAAAATAATTTAACAAGCTCGTAATAATAGAATATATGTATGTATATATATGTATACATAAATACTTAAATAATCACGATTTTATAATGAAACTTAATTCTTGATAACTATCTTGGAAACACTTTAAAATACCAATTTACAATAGGGATATGCAATTCATGGTATAAATCCTCAATTCAAAGCATAAATAGGTTGAATAAACATGCACTTCAAAGTGTAAATCACTTGTAAGTTCATAAACTTAAAACAAGATACTTTGGGTATAAACCTCAACTTGCAAATCATCAAAATCTTTAATAAAATCCAAGTTCTTTGGGCACAAAAATGAAAGATTTATTCTTGTTCAAACCCCACATACCTTAGATTATCATATCTAAGACATGGAACCCAGATCTTGATCCATTCTTTGGAATTCTTGATCTTCAGGAAACCTAGTTTGATCTTGTTCTTGATAGAAAAAATTAGTAAAGGAGTAATTTTATGCTTCTAGGGGCAAAAATTGTTTATTATAAATGGATTAGGGTGAAAGAGAATGACCAAAATGCCCCTACACCCATAAAAAACTAAATTATCATGAAAAATAGTGTCTTAATGTGATCTCAATACGTCACATCACTATCGCGTTGGCTTACTGCCTCACATGAAAAAACTGCATAACATTTTGCTCAGTTATCAAATTTTTGCGAAATTGGTATCTTTGAAAATCCAATTCAATTATCTACAATTTGGTGGGTCTTGATATGACAAATTTTATGTATATAAAATGTTATACATGTTTAAAGTAAATCCTTGTAGAATCAAATACCAATCTTTGGATGAATCAAGGGATCTAAGCTCTACTTGGCTCTAAGTGACTCCTATGAATATTTTTAACCTCAATAGTAATTAAATCATAAGGGTAAAGATCATGAAACTTATATCCGCATGGGAATCACTTGAATTATAGCTTATACACGTAAGAATGATTGTTCATAGACTAGCACAAAAATGCGGGGTATTACATCCTCCTAATAGGGAAATAGATTTTTGGATTGATCTTATCCGGATACTAATCCTATTTCCATTTCTCTTTATAGAATGGCTCCACGAGCTAAAGGAGCAACTGGAAGATCTTCTTGATAAAGGGTTGACTCATCCTAGTGTCTCTTCGTTGGGTGCTCTTGCACTTTTCTTGCAAAAGAAAGATGGGCCTCTTCGGATGTGTATAGATTATCATTAATTAAATAAGGTAATAGTGAATAATAGTATCCTATTCCTAGGATTGATGACCTTTTTATCAACTTCAGTGTGCTAGGTGTTTCGCTAAGATTGATCTTTGTTCGGGCAATCAGTCGTTGAAAATTAGGGAGGTAAATATTCCTAAGACTGCTTTGCTAACCCAGTATTGTCACTATGAGTCTTTGGCTATGTCATTTAGGTTGACTAATGCTCTAGCTGCACTCATTCGGGTAGTTTCTGGATTTATTTATTATAGTCTTTATCAATGATATCTTGGTGTACTCTAAGAGTAAGAAGAATCAAGTTAATCACCTCCAAATTATGTTGTAGACTCTTAAGGACTAGGTTATATGCAAAATTTTCTGAGTGTGAATTTTGGCTTGGTGTTGTGACTTTTCTTGGTCATATTGTTTTTAATGATGCGATCAAGGTGGATCCACAAAAAGTTGAGGCAGTTAAGAGGTGGACTAGACCCATGACTCCAACCGACATTAGGAGCTTTTTGGGATAGGATGGGTATTATAGGAGGTTTGTGGAGAGTCTCTCTTCTATTGATGGTTCACTGACTAAGTTAATTCAGAAGAAGGTTCTATTTTTGTGGTTAGATGCTTTTGAAGGTAGTTTTGAGAAATTGAAGGATTAGTTGACTTTTATGTTAGTTTTGACCCTGCCCAAGGGTACTGGTGGTTTTGTTGTGTATTGTGATGCGTCCCATGTGGGACTGGGGTGTGTTTTAATGTAGCATAATAAAGTTGTGGCTTACTCTACCAGGGATCTTAAGGTTCATAAAAGGAATTACCCAACTCACGATCAAGAGTTGGTAGGTGCTGTTTTTGCTTTAAATATTTGATATCATTATTTGTATGGGGTGCATGTGGATATCTATTCAAATCACAAGAGCTTGCAGTATGTATTTATGCAGAAGGAATTGAATCTCAGGCAGAGGTGGTGGCTCAAGTTACTTAAGGATTATGACATGAATTTACACTTTTATCCAGGTAATGCTAATGTTGTTCTTGTTGATTCTCTTAGTAGGTTTTCTATGATGAGCTTGTCTCACGTTGATGAGGAAAAAGAGGATTGGTGAGGGATATTCATAGGCTAGCTAATTTGAGATTTCGTCTTTTGGACTCTGAGGATAAAGGATTGATTGTTCAAGAGGTGGTTAAATCATCTCTTATTGTTGAGGTAAAGAAGAAGAAGGCTTTGGATCCCATGCTTATGCAGATTAAGGATGATGTGAGATAAAAAAAGGTTATGGAATTTGAGATAAGAGGAGATGGTATTCTGAATCAAGGAAGGTTGTGTGTCCCTAATATTGATGGGCTATGGGAAAGTATTTTGATGGAGGCTCATGATTCTAGATATACAGTTCATCTGAGTTCAACTAAGATGTATCATGACTTGAAAAAAATCTACTAGTGAATAATATGAAGAGAGATATAGCAAACTTTATGGCTAAGTGTATGGTTTGTCAACAACTCAAGGTTGAACACTTGTGGCCTGGTGGCATGTCTCAATATATAGAGTTGCCTATGTAGAAGTGGGATATGATTAATATGGATTTTATATCGGTTCTCCACGGTCTCGAAATTAGTATGACTCTATTTGGGTCATTATGGATAGGATGACTAAGTCAACTTACTTCTTGCCTGTGAGGACAAACTATTCAAGAGAAGATCATGCTAAGTTGTTCATTCAGAAGATAGTAAAGTTGCATGGGACACTAGTCTCCATCATTTCAGATCGAGATACGCAGTTTTCTTCTCTCTTATGGCATTTGTCTCAAAAAGGTTTTGGTACTTAGGTAAACCTTAAGATACTTTCCACCCTCAAATGGATAAACAAGTGGAATGGACTATTTAGACTTTGAAGGATATGCTAAGAGCTTGTGTGATTAATTTTAAAGGTAGTTGGCTTGACCATTTACCTCTTATTGAGTTTTCTTAAAATAACAGTTACTATTCTAGCATCCAAATGGCTCTTTTTAGGCTCTTTATGATAGGAGGTGTAGGTCTCCTATTGGATGGTTTGAGGTTAATGAGACTAGGTTGTTTAGTCCTGACTTGGTTCACTAATCCATGGAGAAGATAAAGGTGATTAGAGAATGACTTAAGGCTGCTCAGAGTCACTAAAAGTCTTATGCAGATGTAAGATGAGAGAAGTTAGAATTTGCAGTAAGTGATTGGGTACTTTTAAAAGTATCTCCTATAAAAAGAATCATGAGATTTGGGAAGAAGAAGAGGATGAGTCCCCATTATATTGGTCCATATTGGATTCTAAGAAGGGTTTGTAATATCACTTACGAGTTAGATTTGCCTTCAAATTTGGCTTCGATTCATCCTGTGTTTCAGTGTCTATCCTGAAAAAGTATATAGGTGATCCTTCTTTGATAGTGCCTATTAAGAATGTTAGTGTTATGGATTCCTTGTCATACGAGGAAGTCCTAATTAAAATATTGGATAGGTAAGTTCGTAGGTTGAGGACCAATATATAACCTCGGTAAAGGTTCTTTCGAGGAACAAAAGGTAGAAGAGGCTACATGGGAAGCTGAAGAAGATATGAGATCCAAGTATCTATTATTGTTCCCCGTGTGGGATGAAAGTGCGTAAGGTATGAGTTTTGTTTCCCTCTTATCGCAATTTGAATTTGTCATTTAATTCTAGTGTATCCCTATTATTCTCGTGCTAAAAATATCCTAACTCATCATTCGAGGACAAATGATCCTAAGGAGGAAGGGATAATGTAAGACCCCGCAAAATTTCAATCATTTTATTTTTGAACCTCCGCGTTCCTAATGATGATTTTTGACTTTAATCATGATTAGGGATGTTAAAAGGGTAATTTGGGAAAGTTTTGGAATTTTCAAAAGGGTTTAGGGTCATTTTGGGATCCCGAGGCAGTGAAGGTCCGCAATATTAGCGTGGCACGAAGGCTAACCTTCGCGATATTAGCGTGGCACGGAGTCTACCCTCCGCAATAATGTCGTGCCACGCTGATGGGTTAATGTCATTCAGTTTTTATTTTTTTCACGTGGGATGAAGGTCTTCTGGTCATTTTATCCCTTGTACGACCTTTAAACATATAATAGCTCCACTTCCTTCCATTTTAAAAAGATCAAATCATGCTCTTTCTCTCTTAAATTTGAAATCCAAGAACATTCAAGGGTTTTACAGAGAATTCTTCATCTAGGCTCCAAACTTCAAATTGACTTTAATTTCTTGTGTATTTTAGGCATGTTTCTCTTTCCTAACTTTAATTTTACATTATGGCATTCATTTCATGGATTATCATGTGATTTAAATTGTGGATTTTAAAATTGGTTTAAGGGGTTTTACTTGTTACTGATTACTTATCCCTTATTCTCAATTGATTATTCATGCTTTAAATTGATATTCTTTGGGATGAATTGATACATGGTATAAATGGTTGGAATGGGGGACATGAATTTCCCCAAATTAGTTGAAATTTTGGTTTGAGAATTACATTAACCTCAAACCACCTTGTAAACTTGTTTTGAATATGGAAAAAATTGCATGGTTTAACTTGTTTTGAACCCATTACATTGCATCAAAGGATAAATGGATATAAAAAATTAATTTTGGATGGCCATGGCGTCCATGGATTAGATTTCAAATGGAACTTGGGAGTCAATTTGTTTAAATGGATTGGTTTGGCATAATTAATTTAGCTTGTAAGCATAATGGTATGATGATACCAAGTTATAAATACCTTAATGAATGACTCCTGGATTAATGGATTGGTTTATGTGCATATTATTTTAATTTTGGCTTAAAGAGAATTGTGTATCTCACCATGAAGGTATAAGTCCCGAGGGGATGAACACTGGAAACCATCTTTGCTAGTATTGGGGGTCTATATGACTGTGTACTTGGTGTACACTTGATATATATATATATACATACATACATATATATATATATATATATATTAGAACGGCTATTGTATTTGTGGCTTAAGTTTATCCTCGATTTATTTAGCTAACATGCACTGGAGCCCTTTCAGTAGGAGAGCTGAACCCATATAGCCCATGGGCGCCTTAGGGACCGATCGAGCTACACAGTTTAGGTTAAACCCTTAAAATCTCATGTCCATGACCCTTATCCCTATCCTGACATCCTATACATATGTAGATGAATACAGTGCATATGATTTATGACAGGATTTTGGTAATTGCATTATTTTATCCTTATTTCCTAAGTTACATGCCTATGTTTATCCCATTGATTATCCCTAAAGGCTACAGCATTTCATAATGCTGTGTTCGGAGGTTTTTCTATTGCTTCTACTGAGTTGTTGTGAAGTGGTAAGCCTTCAAACTTCGAAAGTCCTTATCATTTCATTGTTTTTTCATTATTGTCATAGTACTTTTGGATTCTTTTTTTTCATTGTCGGGGGCATGTCCCGACTTAGTTAGATAATTTGGTTTTATAGTCTTTTAAGGACAAGTGTAGCTTGGATGTTGGTTTTGATTCCTAGATTTTACGCTTGATTTATCTATTTTTTTTGTTACTGACTTGATTGGATTAGGCTTTATTATTATTATTGTGCTCTTGAGGTTACGCTAAGGGGTTGGTCTCAAGTCTATGGTTAACTTAAGATATTCATCACGACTTGGCCCTGGTCCGGGTCGTGACACGAAAGCACCATTTTGGTCGCTTTAGCGGCCCAAATCTTATCTGGTTGGAGCTTTAGCATGACTTCTCCTCTTTAGCGGAGGCCACTAAAGTGGCCCCTTTCCTGCTAAAGCAGACTGGTCTACACACCAAGTACCACTAAAGCAGCACTTGACTTCTTTAGTGGTGACTGCTGAAATGGTCATTTGTCCACTTTAGATATCAGAATTGGTACATATAAAAATCCATTTCTATCAATTTTCCACCATTTTTTAGTCTTGGAGCTTCGACTTTTAGAGTTTTTGGGTGATTTCTTCCATTTTCAAGCTTAGGTAAGCTCCAAATCCTTAGTTTAATTATTTTACTTTGATTCTTGTCATCTTAAGCTCGATAAAATATGATTTCAAAATAGAAATTTGAGAATTTTGGCCTAAAAGGCCTAAAATAGGTTTCTTTAATTCTAACCTTATTTTCACTGGGATTTTCTTGTATGGCTTCCTATAATCATGGATAATGTATTTATGAACTAAAATTCCAATTTTACCCTTTTTTTTTGAAACCCCATTTTGGGGGTCTGTTTTGATCTTCAATATGGGTATCATTGGCTTCCTTTTAATGCCTAGATTCTATATTTGTATGTTTTAGTTGGCTTTGAGGCCTTTTGATAGGGGAAGACTCCATGTTATGGACTTTATGGATTGGAATTTTGTTGTTTGAGGTAGCTTATGACTTAACTTTCTTTAGACTGGGATAGTTAGTTAATGTTTATATAAAAACATGTACTGGTTAAGGTAAATAATTATAAAAGTGTTGTTAATACTATCGTGTGCCCATGTGGGGGCTTATGTCTTATTTTTAATGATTTGAGATGATATTAGCTATGGATGGCCCATGTGGGGGCCTTATCAGATATTGTTGGCCTTGTGTATCTATTGGATTGTTTTTCTTGTGTTAAAAATGTCAAAGTCAGGTTTCTTGTGGTATTATTGATGTGTTATTTGTATATTTCACTTATATGTTACATGACTTGTATTGGATCATAGATGGTTGGCCTACTGACTGGATATTTCTCACCTGCATGAATATTGGTTGGATTTGAGATTCTTATTCTGGTTTGGCTATGAGAATTACATCCTCATATCATACATATATGTATGAGACATTGGTACCATTGTGGAAATACTATTTTTTCTTACAATAATGTGGTATCTTCAAAACCCTCTACTAAATTCAGGTGCTAGAAAGGAGATATGGATATTGAGATATGGATATTGGTTATTGCATAATGTATAGTATGCAATGAGAATAGTAATGATGATGATGGTGTGATATATTCGAGGTTGTCGTAAAACCTCCGTATATGGGTTGTAGAACTCTTCATGGGTCCTACCTCAGGAGCAGTGCTCAGTAGGTGTATACGGAGGTTTTGCGACAACCTCGAATATATCACACCATCATCATCATTATTATTCTCATTGCATACTATACATTATGCACCTTCTTTGTCTTATTTTCATGCTTGACTTGTTTTTTATCTATTCTGTGCTTTCTTTCAGCACTTATATTTGGTGTATGTATTATACTTAGGACTGTTAGTGAAAATGTGTGGGGTACCATTTGGGACATTTTCTGATTGCAGGTGACATGCACATAATGTGTATTTATATACCTTATTTTCTAATTTGCTCAGTCGTCCTATTATACCTAATGAGTACAAGTGGAATGTACTCATCCCTACTGATGTTCCATGATTTCGTGGCATTTTCAATTCTTAAAACTAGAAAATATGCAAGTACTTGAGTCATTTTTGTAAGATGTGATGTGGTTTTGTGTTTGTGTTTCAAAAGATTGGGTTGGAAGAGAGTAGCATAAAAATAGGATGAAAAAGCTTTAGAATTGAAGTTTCTGCTTGGATAACGAGTCATTGGGTTATGCTACAACTCATTCTCCAAGCCATTAGGTGAACAGTAAAGAAATAAAAGATGTGTAATAAAGTCTACACTAGCTATGACGCGTAGGGTCTAACTATAAGTTTTATGAAAGTTGTTCTTAGAAAAAATATGACAAAGTCCTAAAGGAATACAAGTATGATCCCAATGGAAATGATGTCGATGGTGAGTCGTAGGAACTGATTGTGACTTATAGGGAAGGTTGTTCTGAGACTATGAAGTAAAGATCTTAAAGCTAAAAAACTTACTGGAGACATAACGAATCAGGCAACGACTCTTATAGAGATATGACGAGTCATCTCCAAAGAGAATTAAGGCTAGTATATGGAGCTAACAATGAGTTATTGTTAGTGCAGATGACTCGTTGTCTGATGCGTTACCACTGCCGACCTTATTTTCCTGATTCATTTTGTTTAGGACTTTTAGGTGTTGCTGTGTAACTATAAATACCCCTTTGATGAAAGTTGGAAAACTCTTTGTTTCCACCAAGTAACCAAAAGAATGTTAGGAAATCTTTCTTCTCTCTACCAGTGACTTTCTCTCCACCAGTGACCTCATCTCTACCGCAACTTTTTCTCACACCACAGTCCACTTTGATGTATTTTTTGATGATCTCTCTTTACTCTCTTCTCTTTTCTTTCTTTTTAACCTCTTGCAGGTAATACAGGTTTAGATATGGCATACCTTCTCCGGTGGTGACAACACAATTTTGGTGACCAATTTCTTTCGCAACTTGCTGAAATCCGACAACTTGATCAAGTAAAATGGCAACCAATTTTTGTCACAAATTCAAGCAGGTGCACTTTCTCTATCTCTTTTAGTGTCGTATGTATATATTTTTTGGTTCTAAAGGCTATTACTGTCTGTCTTATGTATTATTCTTATTTTAATCCCCTTTTTCTTTGTACCTTGGCTGACTGTCTCGCTTATGGGTAGCAATTTACTTGTTTAGTTTTATATTTCATAATAGTGGTTACTACTTGGCATATTGTTAATTCTACTTGTGTTTTAGTTATTTTTGTTATTCTTAATAGTTCTGTAGTGTGGGCTTGATAGTACCTTATTTTGGTTTGCTTTGTTGTCTAGGCTGTGTACTCTTAGTGTTATTAGTTGGTGAAGTCTCTGGTGGATGTAGAAGATGGTGTTGGCTTAGATTCATGTCTTCAAATGGGGCTTAGGTCGGAATCATGGGCTAGGGCAGGGGTAGGGGCAGGAAGGGGAAAGGGGATAAGAGTGACTTTAGGTTGAAAATAGGGTGATGGAACATAGGGTCTTTATCGAAAAAGTCAATAAAGCTAGTGAAAATTCTTAGGAAAAGGCATATTAGTATAGCTTGTCTCCAGGAAACCAAATGGGTAGGTACTAAGGCGAGGGTAGTGGATGGTTATAAGTTGTGGTACTTAGGAAGTGTGAGAAATAGGAATTATGTAGGTATCCTAGTAGATGATAAGCTTAGAAAGCAAGTGGTAGAGGTTAAGAGGGTCAACAATAGGATGATGTCAATTAAGCTAGTTATTAGAGCGTCTTCTTGGAATATAATTAGTGTGTATGCCTCAGCAAATAGGCTTGGATGAGGAAGAGAAGAAGAGGTTTTAGGAAGCTTTGGATGAGATGGTGAGAAGTGTTCCTAACAATGAGAAGATTTTTATAGGAGTGGATTCAATGGGCATATTGGGTCTTCTTAGAATATTTATGGTGATGTGCATGGAGGCTATGTGTTCGATATAATGAATGATGAAGGAGTAGCACTTTTAGATTTTTCTATGGCATTAAGATTGGTGGTTATTAATTCAAACTTTCCTAAGAAGGAATTTTCCTTGGTTACCTATCGTTGTTCGGTGACCAAGACTTAGATAGGGGAATTTGTAAGGACTATAAGGTCTTACCAAGCAAGAGTCTTTCGATCCAACATAGGCTTTTAGTGATGGACTTTGAGATCATTAAGGAGTGGAAGAGGAGAGGTATGGAGGATCAGCATAGGATTAGATGTGGCAATCTGACTTTGTCTAGTGCACTGGATATAGAGGATAAGTTAAGAGCAAGAAAGGCTTGGGAGAATGGGGGAATGCTGATAATATATGGGATAGGAGTGCTAGTTGCATCATAGAGACAATATGGGAGGCATTGGGGGTTTTGAGAGGCCACTTGGGAAAGCGCCAAGGAGACTGGTGGTGGAACGAATAGGTGAAAGGAAAAGTGGAGGGTAAGAAGAGAGCGCATGCAAAGTTGGCAGAAAGTAAAGATAAAGAGGATAAATAGAAGAATGGGGACGAGTATAAGATTTCTAGGCGAAAGGTAAAGTTAGGAATCACGGTGGCTAAGGATGCGACTTTCAAAAGTATATACACAACATTAGATAGTAAAGGTAGGGATAAAAAGTTGTACAAGCTAGCCAAGGTAAAGGAGTGAAAGACTTGGGAACTTGATCAGGTGAAGTGTGTATTAAGGATGTGGACATCAAAGTTTTGGTGGATGAGAGTCGTATTAGAAATAAATGGCAGTCGTACTTACATAAGCTCCTAAATGAAAAAAAGGATACTAGCATTGTGGTGGGGGATTTAGAGCATACCGAGAGGTTTTACTAAGAGTTTTTGCAATTATGGTTATTGTAGGCACATTAAGGTTGAGGAGGTTAAGAAGGCTATTTGTAGGATATGTAGAAGTAGAGCGATGAAGCCAGATGAGATTCTGGTGAATTTTTTGAAGTACAGAGAAGGGGTAGATATAGAGTGGTTGAATCAGTTGCTTAACACTATTTTCAATACAGTAAGGATGCTCGAGGCCTGGAAGTAAAGTATGATGATTCCGTTGTATAAGAATGAGGGTGACATTCAGGATTTCAATAATGATACGAGTATCAAGTTATTGAGTCACACTATAAAGGTTTGGGAGAAGGTGATAGAGTTGAGGTTGCGGAGGATTATGACTATTTTGGAAAACCAGTTTGGAGTTATGCTAGGACACTCGGTGACTGAAGCCATCCATCTAGTTAGGAGACTGGTGGAGCTGTCTAGGGAAAGGAAAAAAAATTTGCATATGGTGTTTATCGACTTAGAGAAGGCCTATGATAGAGTTCCCAAGAAGGTTCTTTGGAGATGATTGGAGGTTGGAGGTGTACCTATGGTTTATGTTGGGACGATTAAGGATATGTATGACGGAGCCAAGAATGGGGTTAGAATCGGGGGAGGGGACTCAGAGCACTTTCTTATTTTGATGGGGTTACACCAAGGAGCAACACTCAGTCCTTTTCTTTTTGCCTTGGTGATGGATATTTTGACGTAAAAAATTCAAAGTGAGGTGCCTTACTATTTTTTTTTATGGATGAAGTGATTTTGATTGATAAGATGCGTAGTGGAGTTAATGCTAAATTGGAGGTTTGAAGGTAAACCCTTAAGTCTAAAGGTTTTAGGTTGAATAGGTCCAAGATAAAATATTTGGAGTGTAAGTTTAGCAAGGTGTCTCATGAGCCCGATGTGGTTGTTAAGCTAGATACTCATTCTATCAATAAGAGAGATAGTTTCAAGTACCTAGAGTCTATGATTCAGGAGAATGGAGATATTGACAAGGATGTCACTCATCAAATTGGGGTAGGGTGGATGAAATAGAGGCTCGCCTGTAGAATCTTGTGTGATGAAAAGGTACCTCCTAAGCTTAAAGGCAAGTTCTAAATAGTGGTGGTCAGACCGACTTTATTGTATGGGGCAAAGTGTTAGCCTATTAAGAAGCCACACATCCAGAGGATGGAGGTGGCGAGATGAGAATGCTTCAGTGGATGTATGGGTATACCAGGAAAGATAGGACTAGAAATGAAGTTATTCAAGATAAGGTGGGAGTGGCTTTAGTGTAATCCAAGATAAGGGAAGCGAGGTTGAGATGGTTTGATCATGTGATGACAAGGGGCAAGAAAGCCCCAAAGCGGAGGTATGATAGGTTGGAAAGGGATGGTTTCAAGTGAGGTAGAGGTAGACCAAAGAAAAATTAGAGGGAGGTAATTAGACATAACATGGAGCATCTCTAGCTTATCAAGGACATGACCTTAGATAGTAAGTTGTGGAGGAGGCGAATTAGGGTAGAAGGTTAGTATAAGTTTAGGATGTTGTATCTTTTGTTACATTACTTGATGTATCTTGTACATAGTATTATTGGATGTGTTGATTTATAATGTATCTTGTCCTTTTACTATTCCTTGTATAAATTATTTTATTTGAGTCAAGGGTCAATTAGAAGTAGCCTCTCTATCTCACATCTGAGGTAGTGATATAGACTGCATAACTTACCCTCCCCAGACCCCACTTGGTTGGAATGTACTGGGTATGTTGTTGTTGTTGTAGTTTACTCACTTTACATACTTACAACACTATATTGATTTTGAGATACACTTTTGATCTTTAAAAGTTGTTCTTAACTTTAACGGTTTAAGATTAATTTGAGATTCTGGTTTTCATTCTTAATTTATTATAAGATTATTCATATGCATTCTTTCCTGAATTTTATGGGTGTTCTTGCAAACATTAGCGCCTAAACCTCTTAGCAAGGGTTATGGGAACCCTCACAAATTAATGAAGTAGTATAAGTACAAAATCATTCTTGATTGGTGTTTATGCATGTATTGTGGTTTTCATCGTATTAATTGCGTTCTTAGGTATTACATATGCTAAAATCTCACCTGTATTCAATACTAAATGCATATAGAGGTTGAGATTACGAAAAAAAGATCACAAACAGTAATTTAAAGCTACCAACCTTCATCTAATTAACTTGAGACCGAGAGTATATAGTTAAACTGGGATCCAGGACAAAGGTTAGTAGCGCAACACTCTGAATTATTTATTTAATAACAAACTGTAATGATTGTTATTTGTTCTTTTATGTTATTACTTTGGATTATTTATTTATTTATAATATTTGAAGCATTATTCCAAGTTTGTCCTTTTACCTTGACTTAGATTATTTATATCATATTTTTATTATATTTATATTATGATTTAGCTTAGTAGGTCGATGATGCCTACTATTACTCGTGTCTTTGGTACTCGTACTACACTTCTGTACCTTTTTGGTCTAGGTCTAAGTATGAGTTATCATCGTCATTGCTATGATCATGTTGACAAAAATTTGGATAGGGTGAGCTCTCAAAGATGGAGTTAACCTTTTCTCTTTCTTCTATTTTTTCTTTGTCTTTCCATTTCAACACAGATGGCTAAGACACTTGCTACCGCTACATAAGACAAGTACTTCAAGTCCGCGACTAGGGATCTTACGTAGATCATAGATGACCCAGAGGTCAAGGACAACCAAGAGATGCAGCCCCAGTATGAGAAAAAGATAGGGGGACTTCACCATATCTTATTCCTACTCCTGCATTAGAGATTCCTCCACCCCAGCCAATGATGGGTCGGGTGCTAGGACAGGATCCATCTGGATTTATTTCTTCTTCACTGATCAAGGATGCTTTGGTTTAGATCTTGGTATTAATTGGTGGTGCGCTATTTTATGGTGCACAACCTGTGGACCAGAGTGGTACTGAGGTGGGGGCGCAACCTGTAGTTATGGATCCTAGAGTTAAGTTCTCTCCTACATTGGTAGTTGCTCAATCGGTGGTTACCCAGCCTGCTATGTCTATTGAGAAGTAGAAAATGTTGGCTAGATTCATGCGATTTACTTCGCCTAGGTTTTTTGGTGCATCAGGTGAGAATGCTTATGAGTTTTTGGTTTCTTATAAGGATAAGCTCCATAATTTAAGCCTATTTGAGACTCTTGGTGTGGACTACACTACTTTTCAATTAGATTTGGCAGTTCGACATTGGTGGAGGGGTTATCTTAATTCTAGGACAGCTATATCTTCCCTAATGACATGGACTCAGTTCTCTGAGGTCTTGTTGGAGAAGTATATGCCTCAGAGTATTAGAGATAAGTTCTCGAGGTTTAAGAAGGGCTTCATATCTTTTGTGGAGTATGAGGCTTGATTTTATGAGATGGCTAGGCATGCTGCATCTATCTTATCAATCGAGTATGAGTGGGTTTGGTTCTTTGTTTGAGGGTTTAGACTTCCTCTCCATATGGCTACATAAAGTTTGGTTACTGCGGCTAGATCTTTTATTGAGGATTTTGATCATACCCAGATTATGAAGGATATGCATCACGAGGCCCAAGGGGGCATAGATAAGAGGATGCAATATCAGTGTAGCTTCAGTGAAAGTCGTAGTTGCTCACGGTTCAGATGTAGTGGTTCTTAGGGTATATATCCTCCACATCAGCCTTATCATTATCGGGGTCAGTCTAGTAGGACCTTTTATGGTGCTCTTTAGATTATCAATGGGGGTCAATCTAGCTACAATGATCTTTCTAGCCAAAGTAGTATTTCATCTATGATTGGTTTATTTTTGGGTATTCTAGCTATGGTGGTTATTCAGGGTCAACTGAATCTTCTAGGTTTAGTATAGATTCCAGGGGAGTTTTATGTTGTAGGTTCTTCGGCCATTTCTCGAGAGAGTGTCCCAGTCGTAGAGCAGTTGTTCCAATAGCTCAGACTATTCAACCATTAGGGCAGTTCTGCCCCCAGCTAGAGGTGGTATGCATGGTCATCGAGGTGGTCCCTAGGGTGCTCATGGAGGTCCTCAGACAGGTAGAATTAAAAATTGGTTAAGAGCCCAGCTAGATGGTGGGTGTGGTTAGTTATGTGACGTACCTGCTAGACTTAAGGTACAGTCTTTGGATGTTGTTATTACAAGTATGATTTTAGTGTGCCAGCAGTCGACTTTTGCATTATTTGATTTGAGATCCACGTATTCTTATGTATCTATTTTTTATTCCCTCTGGTTAGAGTTATCTTAGGATTCGTTATCTATGTCGTTATGTGGTTCTACTTTTGTGGGTGATTCTTTGGTAATGGATTGGGTTTATAGTTCATGTATTGTGACTCTTTAAGAGTTTGACACTTAGGTTGATCTTTTTGCATTAGATATGGTGGATTTTAATGTAATTTTGTGCATGGACTGATTATCCCCTATCATACAGTCTTGTACTATTTTAAAATGATCGTTACCCTTCGATTATGTGGTAGAGATAAATTAGCCGCGAGCCGATAGGGATTATTTCTCGTGTTTGGGCTAAGAGACGTATTTTAAGGGGTTGGGAGTCCTATCTCTCTTACATTTATGTTATTAGTAAGGAGATTCCCTAACTTGACTCTATTTATATAGTCCGTGAGTTTACTAATATTTTTCCTACCGATCTACCTAGCCTTTTTCTTAAGTGTGATATTAAGTTTGTTCATGCTATTAAGTTGCGCACCTGACCTACTTCTATGGCACCTTACTATATGGCTTCTGACGAGCTTAAGGAGTTGAATTCTCAGCTTCAGAATTATTTGGGTAAGGGTTTCATTAAACCAAGTGTGTCTTATGGGAGTGCTTCTGTCTTGTTAATAAAGAAGAAAGATAGTTCGTTGCGTATGTGTATTGATTACAAATAACTTAATAAGGTGGCGGTGAAGAATAAGTATCTAATGCCTTGTATCACTAATTTATTTGACCAGCTTCAGGAAGCGGAGATGTTCTCTAAGATTGAATTGAGGTCTGATTACCATCAGTTGAGGATACGATTTGAGAACATCCTAAAGATAGCCTTCGTGACTCGTTATGGTCATTATGAGTTTTTCGTTATCCCTTTTGGGTTGACCAATGCCCCATTCGCATTCATGTATTTGATGAACCATGTGTTCAGACTGTATTTCGACTCCTTTGTGATTGTATTCATCAATGACATTATTGTATATTTGAGGAGTAGGGAGGATCATATGCAACATTTGACAATTGTGCTCCAGACATTTAGAGATCATAGGATTTTATCCAAATTTTCAAAGTGTGAGTTCTAGCTTGATTCGGTGACACTCCTAGGAGACGTGGTGTCTAAGGATAGGATAATGGTGGACCCAATGAATATTGAGTCTATTGGTAATTGGTCTAGGAGTACATCTCTGTTTTTTGACAATTGTGCTCCAGACATTTAGAGATCATAGGATTTTATCCAAATTTTCAAAGTGTGAGTTCTAGCTTGATTCGGTGACACTCCTAGGAGACGTGGTGTCTAAGGATAGGATAATGGTGGACCCAATGAAGATTGAGGCTATTGGTAATTGGTCTAGGAGTACATCTCTGTTTGAGGTTCGTAGTTTCATTGGCTTGGTTGGTTACTATAGGTGGTTTTTTGAGGGTTTTGCTACTGTTGCAGCACCGATGATCAGATTGACCTGAAATAGGTTACTTTCTAGTTGTCCGGGAATGTGAGTCGAGCTTTCAAAAGCTCAAGGAATTTTTCACTTCACCTCCTATATTGTTTGTTCCTGTTAGGGTGAGAGATTTACCATTTATTGTGATACTTTTAGCATTGGCTTGGGTTGTGCGCTGATGCGGTAGGGCTGAGTTATTGCTTATTCTTCGAGGTAGCAGAAGGCGCACGAGCTCAACTATCCCACTCATGATTTAGAATTGGCAGCAATAGTCTTCGCGCTTAAGTTTTGGAGGCATTATCTTTATGGCATGCATTGTGAGATCTATACTGATCATTGTAGTCTTCAACATCTTATGACCAGAGAGAGCATAATTCCAGGCAATGTAGATGGATGGATTTGCTTAAGGATTATGACATCTCTATTTTATATCATTTGACCGAGGTGAATGTGGTAGCAGACGCCTGGAGCCGGAAG
This sequence comes from Capsicum annuum, assembly GCF_002878395.1. NCBI lineage: Eukaryota > Viridiplantae > Streptophyta > Magnoliopsida > Solanales > Solanaceae > Capsicum > Capsicum annuum. Next base: position 16,678 of record NW_025873481.1, on the reverse strand, counting down.
GCAGTGAATATGGGTAGATTGGCTTCTATCTCAGTTTCTCAGAGGCCATTTGCATAGGACATCCCGTCCTTAGCCAACTTGATAGTGCGACTTGATATTTCTGATCCCCAGAGGATTCTTGCTAGTGTTGAGACGGGGTCTACCTTATTTGAGAAGATTTAGGGTCGCCATTTTGATGATATGAGGTTATGTGTCATCCGCGATTAGGTATTGAATCGTGAGTCCAGAGAGGCTACCATAAGGGTATTTTGAGATTTGATGGCCGTATTTATTTTCTGAGGGTTGGTGACTTGGTTCAGTCGATATTGTGTGAGGCTCACAGCTCCAGATACTCCATTCACCCTGATACGGGTAAGAAGTATAAAGGTTTGAGGCAACATTATTGATGGATTCGTATCAAGATAGATGTAGAGGACTTTGTAGCTCACTGCCTATGTTGTTAACGGGTGAAGGCTGAGCATCAAGGACTTGGTGGCTTGATTCAGAGGTTGCCTACTCCCAAGTAGAAATAGGAATGAATTACCATGGACTTTGTTATTTGTCTACCACTCACCACCTGTGGTTTCGATAGTATTTGGGTCATTATAGATCGGTTGACCAAATCAACATATTTCAATCCTATTCAGATGTCCTTCAGTGTAGAGAGCTTAGCCCATATCTATGTTTGTAAGATAGTATGTATGCATGGTGTGCCTACATCTATCATCTCAGGTCGGGGCTCTGTTGAAACTGTGGAGATTATACCACATTGTGAGGTGACACGTCTCTCAAAATCAGTCATAGGCAAAAACATAGGAAACCAACCAGGAACACAACAAAGTGCAAGAAATGTAAGAACATCAGATATAACATAGAAACCTCCTTGCTCAAGGGGGGGGGGGACCACGGCTTTCCAGTCGTCCCTCACAAGCTCTCAAAAGTTCCCTATAATCAACCTCTTGATTAAAGAATCGAACTTAAACCTAACTCCAGGCTCCTTGTAATAGTTCAACTACAAGATCACCTTGACAACTCTGCCAAGACTCTCAAAACTGATTAACTTTAACCAGTATCAACCTTAGGTAACACTACCTAAGCACTCTCAAAGCAAAAAAGAAAAGAGCATTACTCTTATAGAATGAGTAATTCAGTTACAGACTCAAGCTGGACTCAAGAACACTTGCTAATTTAGCACACATAAAAAAATAAGATCTTGAGCAATGCTGAATATTGAGTTTTTGTCTTTTTCTCTCTTTAGCTATCCGATTTGCAAAAGCTACTTGATATAGAAGCATCCTTTTCCTTTTATAGTTGAGTGATGATTAGGGTTAAAATGCAATTGGATCAGGTGTTCTAAATAGTGCAAGCTCCACCTACACAATTTGTTATAGAAGAGGATAAAATAGTGCAGACGCGTGCCAATTGTACTATAGCCTTGAACATCCAGGGACCTAGTCCCTTGTAGTCATGTACTCATCATAAAAACAAGATATAGCAATTTCCCCCCATTTTGATGATAAAAAACTAACCACAAATTATTGAACATCAATACTCATGCATCACATTTAATTAGTGTGATTACCACTATTGAAGATGAATATTCACCCTATCATGCAACATCATGCTTTCATCATTATGCAACTTAGGGACCTAGTCCCTTGTTGTCAATTGACATTAAAAACTCAACTCATTACTACATTTCAATGTTTCCTCCTGTCAATATGCACCATCATTTCTTCCCTCTGTCATTATGTCTTTATACCATCTATTTAGCACATCATATACTTCCCCCTATCAACATGTCATACACATCTGCAATTCACCATTTACACACATGGTACCTGATCCCTTCTATATGAAATCAATATTCCCCTTTTTGGCATCATTAAAAAGTGAAAACAGTAAACCAAGAGTAAAGATAAACACAGGTTAGTTAACTCATGGCCACTTAGGGCAACACTAACATGGTGAATAGCTTTAAAATAAAGGGAGAACAGATGAAGCACACAATAAGAAATTCATTCATTGTTAAGTAAGATTAGCACCATTACAATGTAAGAAAAACAATTGTCTGCAAAGGCCACAAAGGAACTAGAGACCAAAAACTGATATGGGAAACTAACACAATAGGACGCAGGTAGAAGGGAGCTTAGGAGAGAGGGATTTTAGCAACAACTCCATTCTGGCAGCCTCAGTGGCATGGGCATTCAGTCCTTGAACTTCACCAGTTAGTTCTACAATTTTGGCTTGGAGCTTTGCATTTTCCACTGTAAGTTCCTAAGTGGCACCTCGACCCTCAGAAAATAACCTTTGATTCTATAGCTTCAGGTGAACTATTTCAACATCTTTCGCAGTGAACTTGATCCTTAATTCCTCCATTTCCTTGCATAACTTTTCTTAAGCATCCAGTAACTCAGACACTTAGGACACTATTCCAACCTTGCCTTCTATACATTCATTTTCCACCAGAGTTGTGAGATTGAAAATCTCCTTGACTATCCCAGGTTTTCCCTTAGTTCAAATCACACCAAAATACTCTAACACTTTGTTCAAGAAATATAAATATGGCATCCCATGTCTTCCTTCTTTTAATTGAACCAACTTGTGTATATGCTCTATCATTAGAGCAGTCAGACTTATTTATTTGAATTTACTTAAGCATTCAATCAAAACAAGTCGACAGCCGATGCTATGGTTCTTTTTTCGCATCTTGGTAATAGGACCTTGTTAATGAATTCAAATACCAGCTGATACTCACTGAATAAGAATTTTTTTATTGCAACTTTAGATGTCCCTCCGACCTTTGAGGCATTTATCATAAACTCGATTGGGGGTTGTTGCTTTACAAATGTCTTCATACCTATAACAAGTACACCCAATATTTTTCCCAGTGATTCTTCATCCAGTTTGATAGGCTTTCCTTGAACCTGGGTTGTTAGACTTAGCCCGTCTTCTGAGAAATCTATTGTATAATAGAATTCTCTAACTTTATTTTCAAACACCATTAGTGCAGATTCCTCAAATAGATGTAGCCATCCTTGGTACCTAACATACTCAACCAACCCCATTATCCCAGGTTTCTCATATATTTAGGGATTAAAAACTCATCCTGACAAAACCTTTGATGTTTTCAGGATACCAATCCTTCTATAGACATTCTTTTTTTCTTTCTCCTTTTTCATTCTTTTGGGCTCATTACTTGGCTCTTCTTTTTCAACTGTTTTTATCTTCTTAGGACCAAGTCCCTTAGAGATTTTCTTTTTCTTAACAGTAAGATGTTTCTATTTTATTCCTGCAGGGCTTTCAGACTTTGAACCAGAGGACCTAATCTTTTCTGATTAACAAATTTCTTGTCTTCTCTTCTCAGTTGCAACAGCAATGTCAGAATTAATATCCTTATCTTCTTTAATATCTACAACTTCAATATTCTCCTTCTTTACAACCACAATAGCTTTCTTTAGTCTTCTTCTCTTTGTAGTAGAAGAATTACTAGCCTTCATGGCATTTGCTAGTAACTTCTATTTAGAACCCCTGGTAGAATAGGATCTAGTGACTTTTATAACAGAATTAATCACTTTCTCCTTTTTTTACTGATCCTCAGTCTCTTCATAGACCAACTCAGAGGTTGTTCATCTTCGTCCTCTTCATCTTCCTCATTTGGAGGTAATATAAATTCTCCATCCATGTCATCCTTTTCAGCTTCTATTTGCTCCACTGAACTTACTGAACTTTCCTTGGGATCTTTTGTAACCAAAAGTAAATTCTAGCTAGCCAATTTACACTGTTGAAAGGATCAAATTTCTTTACAGGAATTTCTTCATCACAAAGTTGGGCAAAGATGGGGTTTGACTCAGAGGTAGTAGGGGAACCAGGTACTTGAGAGTTTTCTGAGAGTTTTGTACCTTCTAATTCTTCAAAGAAAGTAGTAATTTGTGAAACATCAAAGGACTTTTTTTTCTCAGGAAAAAGGTCCTTCAGAATAAGGAATCTCTTATTCATTAGAGAACCATAGCCTTTATTCAAGTGATCTTCCAACGCTAACACAGCAGGATATTTACTGGAACCTAGAGTTTCTAATGGAATGGTTTCACTTAGGGTTTCAGGAATTTCATGAGAAGGTATGGTGGGTAAAGCACTTCGTGATTCTTGAGGATGATCAGAAGATATTTCTTCATGGGGTTAAAGAAGATGGAATTTTAGCCATTTTGATTATTTTATGAAAGAAAAAGAAAAGGACCAGTTTAGATTAAGGAAAGAAATAATTTAGAAGGATGATCTGAGTTAATTGAGAAGAGAATGAAATAAAAGGATTTGATTTTATAATTAAGGAGGTGACCGTTCGACATTTAATAGGTACCTTTTCAAATTGATTTAACTGATTATAGAGGTGTGACTCTTAACATTTGATTAGAATTGACATCTTTTGTTCATTTAAGAGAAGACATGTGACCTTTTTAAACAGAAATTTTATGAATTTTTAACGCACGATATTTTGGTACTAACCTGAGAGATGGAACCTGGTCCCTATCTTTCTTGAGTGAATTCTCAACTTGTGTTAGCTTCAACTGTTTTCCTCGAAACTTGATCCCGTGGGTGTATACCTACGAAGGTATGGTACTGAGTTAGACCAATATGTACCTATTTTACCAAGGATACCTGCCTTCTAATCATAGTCAGATTTGAGGAACGACATTGATTCACATGTTAGGTTAGGTCAATTTGATCAATCCCTGCTTGAAGCTCCTATCCTCAGCACACTCTTTTTTTGGAATTATTAAGAGATAATAGAGCCGTCACTATGGGCCAGGCCTATTGGGCCGACCTAACCCGACCTTTAATTTGATGGAGTTGGGCTTCAGTTTTTGTAGCCCATTTAAGAACAGGGCTTTTTAGCCCCACCCAAATAAGCTCGTGGCCCATGGGGTTTGACCAATGTGGGTTGAGCTAGCCCGTGGGCCGGCCCATAACTTAAATACATGCAACTATTTAGATTACTTATTAGTAATTTTATTTAGTTTGAAAGATATCATGTCAAAAGTTATTTAATTTCGCTATTAAGAGTACTTTTTGGGGTGTTGAAAACTTGATTAACAAGTATTAACACTATGTAATATTGACTGGTAATATTTATGTTTATTAACATTCTAAAATTAACTTATAAAATATTATTTTTAAAAAAGTGGGCTGACCCGTGAGGCCCGCAGCCCACAGAGTAATAGTGTGGGCTTGGTATTTTTGGGCTCATCATTTTAATGGGCCAACCCGGCCTGGCCCGTCAAACTCAAAGCCCGTGTGGGCTAGCCCAAATTGGATGGGCTGTCCTGTATTGATAGCTCTAAGAGATAAGCCAATAGTTTTGAGAACTTAGGTGCCAGTCTTTGCTTCATTCACACTACCTCAAGCTCCTTCTTCTGAAATAAACTCTTTTAGGACTAGGTCCCTGAGAATTCTACCATGACTATTTCTTGTTGGTCTTCTTCTTGAGCTAGGATCAGTGACTGGCATTCTGATTCAACATCATTCTCATTTGCACCTTTCAGCCTTTTGCCCATCATCAAAAGCAATATAAATTCTTTGAACATGAATGAATTCTTCAATTTCTGAGACTTCACCAACATCAAGGATCAGTAGCTTTCCTGACTAATCAGGAGCATTAAGAACTTGATATCTTGAAAATTTTAGGTTTGTTTTGACAGGGATCAGGTCCTTTGAAATCAACTATTTTAAAATGAGACACTTCCACCTTGAAGTGTCTTCAGAGAGAGAACACAGTCAGACCTTCCAATATTTAGGCTTTGAACACATACTATCAATAACCCATTCCTGACAGCAAACCCCATACTTTTACCTGGTACCGTGATCACTTATCGGATTTGAGAAACCACTTGAGTTTGAGTTCCCAGTAGAAAGACAGTGGTGTGATCAAATCCCTTTTGACTCATCTAGGTAGAGAGTTCTTCTTCACCTTTTTTAGAGACTTGAAACCCCTAGGATGTGAATTTTCTTGCTGAATGTATTCAGTATGCTTATTTTATCCTTAAGACAAAACTGGCACCATTTCTCCAAATGTACATCTCTTCCACAATGAGTACATAGAGGTTTGTGAATCTTTTTTCTAGCATCAGGGGAAGCCTTTCCATGAGACCCAATAGGTTGAGTTATTCCTTGATAACCAAGACTTTTTCCATTATTACATCTTGACTACTTAAGTTAGAATGGATTTGTGAAGATGTGGTCCATTTAAGAGATTTATTAAGCTCTTCTATTGAAAGGACCAGGTCCCTTTCTAACTCTTCATTCTTATGGAGTGCAGACATAAGATGCTTTTGAGAGTCCTTCAGTTTCTCTTCACTTGACTCATACAACTTCAATTTTCAAATTTTAATTTAAATTGCATTTCTTTAGTTTCAGATATCTAAAGGGTTAAAGCAACCAATTAAAGCTCTTGATTCTCTACTTTCTCCTCTAAAGAATTTTTTTTCGGCAGTGGGTTCACATACAAAATTAATTAACACACTTGCAAGACTTTTTATCTTCCTAGCAGAGTAGTTATCTAAATTTTCCTTAATATTTGAAAGAGTTACCTCATTTTCTCCTTCATCTTTTGTATTGTCCATGAAAGCAAACAAGGAGTCATAGATAACTGGACTCTCTTCCATAACTAGTATGGACACATCTCTAGACTTCTCATCTTCATCATATTCACTAGAAGAATCTCCCCATACTGCCAGAACTGGCTTTACTGCATAATCAATTACAGCCTTCTTTCTTGAATTTTCAGAGACCTGGTCCCTATTCTTTCCCTTGTCACCTCCACTCTCGAGATACTCTTGATAATCTAATTTTTGCATTGGACAGTCCTTAATGAAATGCTCAGGACTTCCACTTCATGACACACCTGAACATTGCTTCAGTTTTTACTGCTACTTCCTCTTCTTTAGAACTGACCACTTTTCTTCATGGCTTTAACATTTCTTTTTTGCCAAATAGGCAACATCAGTGTCCTCTTCACCTGAATCATATTTTGAGGCCTTCAATGCCAGAGATTTTTTGTTTTCGCTTCATTCTTCTCCGTCCCTTGCTACTTCTTGTTATAGGTTTTTAGATTTCTAATTAGTTTCTTACCTCGATTATAGTATCCAGCTCATTTGTGATAGAAAAAAATCTTTTATGAATTTCTTTAATTGTTTCTCCTTCTTTCATGGTGAAGGCTTTATACTGAGTAGTCAGCATGTCTACGTTAGAATTCTTCACATCAGTAGTACCTTCATGAGCAGTCCTCAAACAATCCCAAATCTCCTTTTCATTTTCACAGGAAAAAATTTTGTTGTATTCATCAGGTCATATGCCACAAACTAACAATTTCTTGGCCTTGTAGTTTTTCTCAACTTTCTTTCTATCCGCATCATTAAACTCCCTCCTTCTTTTGAAAACCATTCCTATGCGTTCTCTTTCTTTGACTTCTCTAACAGGAACATGAAGACCATCGAGAATTATGTCTATTAGTTCACTGTCCTCAGCCATAATAAAATTATACATCCTGGGTTTCTACCACTCATAGTACTGCCCATTAAATCAGGTAGCCTAGTCATAAATTACACTTCTTCCAGATTAGGTAGAGCAGTTATGCTAACCAAATTACTCTAGGTGTGAACCTTTTAGAATGTTCTAGATCTGATACTAATTGTTGAAACTATATGGGTTGCACCACACTGTGAGGGATCAGTCCCTCAAAATCAGTCACAGGGAAAAACATAGTAAACTAACCAAGAACACAACACAGTGCAGGAAATGTAAAGAACACCAGATATAACATGGAAACCTCCTTGATCAAGGGAGGAAAAACCACGGCTGGACATTATAAGCTTTCAGAAGATCACTATAATCAACCTCTTGATTATAAACTCGAACTTGAACCTAACTCTAGGATCCTCCTGCTTGTAATAGCTCTACTACAAGATCACCTTGACAACTATGCCAAGAATCCCTCAAAACTAATTAATGTTAACCAGTATCAAGCTTCGGCAACTCTACCTAAGCACTCTCAAAGCAAAAAGAAAAGAGCATTTCTTATAGAATGAGTAATTCAATTACAAACTCAAGCTGGACTCAAGAACACTTGCTAATTTAGCACACACAAGAAATAAGATCTTGAGCAATGTTGAATATTGAGTTTTTAGCTTTTTTTCTCTCTTCAGCTTTTCAATTTGCAAAAACTACTTGATATAGAAGAATTATTTTCCTATTATAGTTGAGTGATGATTAGGGTTAAAATACAATTGGACCAGGTGACCTAAATAGTATAAGCTCCACCTACACAGTTTGTTACATGAGAGGACAAAATTGTGCAGACGCGTGCCAGCTGTACTATAGCCTTGAACATCCAGGAACCTGGTCCCTTGTAGTCAGTTTCTCATCATCAAAACAAGATACAGCAGTCTCAGTGTTTGCTTCTAGATTTTAAAGAGATTTTTAAGAAGAGATGGGAACTCAAGTGGTTCTTAGCACAACCTTCCACCCTCAGACCAAAGGACAGTCGGAGCAGATTATTCAAGTTCTTGAGGATATGTTTCAAGCCTGTGCTATGGATTTTAGAGTTTAGTGAGAGCAGCACTTAGCTTTGGAAAAGCTCATGTATAATAATATCTATTATTAAAGTATCGAGATGGCACCATTTAAGGCATTATATGGTAGATATTTTCAATCTCTGATTAGTTGGTTTGAGACCTCTGATATTAGACCCCACAATACTTACTTTCTTTAGGAGTCATTGGATAAGGTTTGGGTGATTCAGGATAGACTGGGGTATCTCAGAGTAGATGAAAAGCTTATGTATATCATAGACAGTACGCTTGATATTTGGAGTTGGAGATTGATTATTTATTCATACATTACCCATGAAGGGTGTGATGATGTTTAGGAAGGAAGGAAAGGTCAGTCTTACATATATTGGACCTTTGGAGATCCTTCGCACAGTTGGAGAGGTGGCATATAAGTTAGCCTTACCCCTAGATTTTATTATTGTTCATCTGGTTTTCCATGTTTCTATGTTGCAGCGGTACATTCTCGATAAGTCTCATGTACTTTGGTGGGACTCGGTTCAGTTGGATGAGAGATTGACATTCGTAGAAGAGCCGATGTTCATAGTAGCCAAGGATATCAGGAGGTTGCGCTCTAGTGAGATTCCAATAGTTAAGGTTCAGTGCAGACACCGACAAATAGAGCAAGATACTTGGGATATCGAGTGAGATGCGGGCCGAGTATCCTCACCTATTCGAGCCTTCAGGTTTATTCTCACCCTTTACATTAGTGGAAGAAAGTTCTTTTAGTAGTGGATATTGTAATGACCCTCCATGTCATTTTCTACATTTCCATGTATTTTTGTTGTTTAAAGCTTTTATATAGCTTTCCAAAGTCATTTACGACTTGCTGGAGCTAATAGTTTGGTTACTGGACAGTTTATTTGATTTTTAGAAAAAAAATCCTATTTTAAAGTCTTTGCTGGTAAGAATTGGCTACCGAGTGAAAACTTTAGTCAAATAACCTTTTATGCCAGTTATGACAGTGTTATTAGCTTCAAAATGTTGATTTTAGGCTAGGTGGATCTTTGGTTTGGGTCCTAAGTCTTTTAGACTCATTCCAGTCTATTGATCGATAATTAATAAAAATTAGGTATGGGACCCACTTTTCACTGAAACACGTTGGATGAAAATTTAGATCGCTCCACTGAGTTCAAAATACGAATGTGATAGGAAAACATAGTTCATTTGCATTAACGGTATTCACGATGAATCCCTAGGGGTTGGCTTGGAATTTTTCAAGTCCCTAGCTGGTGCATCCGCTTAAGCGACACTTGAGTAACTTAAGCAAAGGCCACTTAAGCGGACAGTCAGTCACTTAAGTGACCTGGCTTGACCAGCTGAGGATCTCTTAGGCGATACCCCCTCTGCATAAGGAAATGTTGCTTAAGCAGTATTTTGGCCTCTTAAGTAATGTGTGCAGAGTCGGCAGGTATAGCTTAAGTGGTACTTGGCCTTTAAGCGATGACCTCTTATGCGATTAAGAGTCCGCGTAACCGAAACCTGGGTGGCATTAAATGCCCCTTTTGCCTGATGTTTCTCTTATTTTTCACACAAGTTCAAGAGTGAAAAACCCTAGAGAGTGTGGAAACTTGAGATAAACATTAATATGTGATTTTGGGGGTGTTTGTGAACTTGAATTTCTCTTTTTTTCCTCCAAATTCTTAATAAGTTTTTATTAAATTCATGGTTAATTTCTCAATTATTTTTCAAAATTCCTATATTATTTTTGGGTTGATTTTAGCATCATTTGAGCTCAGAATTTACCCATTCTTGAGGATAAATGTTCCTTAAGCATAGAAGGAAATGTTGACGGTTTTGAAAGTGTAATTCTACAAGCGAGCGCACATGGGATTTTTAGGTAATTTTGAACCTGAAGCACAAAAGTGTAATATGGGTACCGTTGTTATTGTATTGATTAGTAGATTATCATTTTAATTGCATGGCATTGTGTAGGAGCTTCTCGAAAAGAAAAATCACTGATTTAATGGGTTTCACCATGCTTTCATCTACGTCCAGGTGGGCTTGATTTATCTTTCTTTTAGATTGGCTTAATTGTAGTATATTTATGATAATGTGTTAGATCTGGATTGAAAATTAGGTTTTGGAGATACAGTTAATATAATTTGGATTATTTAGCCTATTAAGGAATGGTAAATTAGGCATAATTGACTAAGTTACTCATGTTCAGGGTAGAATTTCTATCTTAGGACTTAATGTAACTTATTTAACATTTATTAATGAAATTAGAAACCTTAGCCTAGTCCAACGTAGACTTTTCCTTAGAATGAATTTTGGGAATTAGAAATAGGCCCCTCCGAACCACCTTAAGCCAAGATTATCATTAGATCTTTGTAGACCATATAGGCATGTTATATCTTTTAGTTGTATATTTTAGAGTTTGAAAATGTTAGATACATAATGCTTATGCCATATTGGTACTGTGGAGTTCATACTAGTTTCAGTTCAAGTTTGGCGATTTATGATCCTAAGATAGGTTTGATTCCCGCAGTATTTATGATACGAGTTTTGGTTCAAGTTTGGAAAATAATTATATGAGTTTCGATTCAAGTCCGACATTAATAGGTTATTTATGATGATTATGGAAGCGGTTCAATTCTGGTGCTTATGGTATAGAAGGATTCACGGTAATGGCTTCGACACACAATTAATTAGTACAATTCCAATTACTTTCTCTTTGATTGCGTTCTCCAAACTTATGGAGGTCCACATTAGCTTATTTACTTTTCCGCACTTACTGACTTATGGAGGCCAATTTTGTAGTGATAGTTATGAGTTTCTTATGTTATTATTTTAGATTATTTATTTATTTATAGTATTTGGAGAATTATTCCAGATTTACCCTTTTAACTTGACTTAGCTTATTTATCTTGCATTTTTATTATATTTTTATTATGATTAGCTCGATCGATCGATGATGCTTACTAAGTACTCGTGGTTTTGGTACTTATACTACACTTCTTTACCTTTTAAGTGCAGATCTGAGTACTAGTTGGCATTGCGATTGTGCTGACTAGAGTTCAAAGACAGGGTGAGCACTTAGAGCTGGAGTTGACTTTTTCTCCTTCTATTTTTGCTTAGTCTTTTCAATTCAAGACTAATGTACATTTGACTATTACTCATATTCTTTTTGTTAGTGGCTTTTGTACAGAAAATCCTAGGTCGTGGGATATTATTTTATATTTTATTTATTCTCCATCTTATCTTTATTTTGTGAATTGTTATCGTAAGGTCTTACTTATGTATTTCTGGAATTTACATCATTTTTCCACCAATCGGCCCATTGTTTTTAGCTCCGGGCTACGTTTTGGCTTACCTTCTAGTGGGATAAAGTAGTTGCCGTTATGACTCATAAATTGGGTTGTGACAAATATAAAATTTTGATTTTATTATAAATAAGAAGATTACAAAGAAGAGGAACAAAAGTGGCATGCCACTAATGTAAAGTATGACATACTTATTTTCTGAGAATCAATATGAATGCAACTTTTGTAAAGTTATAAAGTCAATCTATTGTGAATATATAAATGATCAAAGAGTAAACATTCCAAATTATACAGATCAATGCATTAACAAAGAAAGAACAAATAAAAGTAGGCTATTCAATAGTATTGAATGACTTTTTAAAGATTTTGGATAAGAAATGAGAGATAAATATTATTAAGAATGTCACATTGAATTTTTGAAAATTCTGTTCCAAAGATGAATAATAGGATCGTTTAGTTAGGAAAATTTTACTTCCAAATCATTTAATAAAGTATATAATATTTTTATTTGAAATTACGAATATATAATTTGAGAAGGAAGAGACAAAAAAGAGTAATTAAATCTCATATTTATTATTATATTTTAGAAGGAACATTAAGCTCTGTTAAAGTCGGCTTTCCAATTTTATCTTAGATTTGTTGGTACAACTATAGCAATAGTTCTGTAGGGTGGAGCTGTGGAGGAGCAGGGTGACAGATGTTGGGGGGAGAGTAGGAATGGGTTATGGTTGGGGTAGGGGGGGGAGTAGGGAGGAGGGGGTGGGGGAGAGGGGGTAGGAAAAGAGTTTTTATTTTTAATTAATGAACAATATTACAAATTGTATACGCATAGTTTTGCAATTGAACAGAGTAAATTTTAAATAAAAAATTGTGAAATTAAGCACAATCAAGTACTTTTTGTGTGATTTAATTAAGTGAAATATATGTTACTTAATTGTGGCCAAGTAAAATGAACTCTAAATTTAAATACAGGAATTCGTAAGAAAATTCTCTCTCCGAAAATGGTAATTTCTCTCAGAAACTATTGAAATGGCAAAGAAATCAAAGTTTGGAGGGATGAATTCGCAGAACCATAGAAGCACAGAACAAATATGACTATGACTATGACGAAGGTAATTTCAACCTCTAGAGATACAAAAAAGATGAAGAGTGTGCATGCTTTGGAAGGAATTATATCTTTTCGACCTCTACAAAACACTCTAAGGGAGACTTAGATGGGGAAGGAAAAAATAGGGTAATTACCAGAGCAAGGAAGTTCAGGGACATCGGTTTGGGCAAATCTAGTGGAAGAAAACCCAGAGTCGAAGCCCAACCCACATTTGAGTAAGACACAACAGCGAAGCAAAATTATTTTTTTTTGGGATGGGGGGAGATGAAGAAAGGTTTGATTCGCATAATAAAGCAGCACTAAGCACTACAGTGACTACAACAAATTTGACTGACGAAAAAATCTTGTGACATAAAATAACTCATCAATCCTTCGTTCCTAAATCATGGGTCACTAAATGTATAGACGACTTAAGAGTTTTGTCGCTAAATAGAGTGTATTAACTACGAAAGTATTTTTTGTCCCCAAACATAAAGTATTTATGACAAGCTTGTTCATCATACAAATTATAACATTTTATAAATAATAGTATGTTTTCGTCACTAAAGAGGTTACAAATGCCTACAAAACTGATGCACCACTAATTATTTATTTTAGTTAGTGATAACATCATTTGTCTCTAATCTTTTAGGTATTTCGTCGTTGAAGAAACACCATTTCGCCACTAAAAATTATTTTTATATATGAAGTCATGTTTTGTCTCAAAATGTATATAGTGATAATTTTAACTTTTTACAATTTTGTAGTTAAAAATGATTACATCATCACTAAAAATACTTTTTTTTGCCGACAAAACAAATAGTTACTGTAAAATGTCATAATTTGTGATGATCATAATCGTCATACATAAAAAATAATAATTTTTAGGTCATATATAAGCTATTGTTGGACAGATTATTCTTGTCATTAAACGTACGATTATAATCGTCATAAATAAAAAAAATAATTTTTAGGTAATATATAAGCTATGTTTAGACAGATTATTCTTATCATTAAACGTCATACTTTTATGACAATTGTGATCGTCTTAAAAAACATAGTAATACAGTCGTCAAAAAATGTTGATTTCAAGAAAAATATTTTGTCATATCCATTCGTACTGATACTATTTTCAATGTTTTTAACTAGGTTTACGTTCATTTAACGAAAAAAATAAAATGATTAGATATTACACTAATATCTTAAACTTCACAACCTAAGAGTAGTTTATTATATAATGATAAATATACAAATTAAAAATAACATCGTACTAAAGAAAACCATACAATAATAATTAAAAATACAGAGTGATACATAATACTAATTAAAAATAATTAACATAACACTTGAGATTATATCTCATTGCATACTTCTTAAAGGAAAAAAATATCAAATAATGTTTATCCAACTTAAAATATAATCGAGACACTAAACATCAACAAAACAAGGCAGAGATATATGGAGGTAGCTTTTCAAAATATCATTGCAAAAGCATTTTCCTAGCAACTAATATAAATTTCCACCTTACATGGCCTGTGACTAAGAGAGAACAAAATCGTAGTTTCATACTTTGATATCTTGATATGAGCAAAATAAAGAGCTATGAAGTTGCTAAATGTACCTCAATGGATAACTTGAAAGGATTCATTAATAACTAAATCATAAAAGAAAACAATAGTTAGGTACTAAAAAGCTACAAAGTTTACTATTTTATTAACAACAACATACCCAATGTATTCCCATAAAGTGGGGTCTGGAGAGGGTAAAGTGTATGCAGTCTATACCCAGTGTATTCCCATAAAGTGGGGCCTGAAGAGGATAAATTGTATGCAGTCTATACCACTACCTCATCTGAGGTAGAGAACTATTTTATTAAAAACTATAAAAAAAAAATTACAATTTATTACACTAGCAATACTTCTCAAGAATTCCAAATATCCTCTAAAGATCGAGAACAAAATTGAAAGGAAATAGAAAGTAGGGGCAATATAATTCTATGTATGGTCCATTATTCAGACAATAGTGCCTAGAATATCAATAGAAATCAGCTGCAATAAAATATATGTGAGATAAAATTTGGCATAACAATATTCCTTTAGAGTTTAATTTTTGTCATGGTGGCATTTGAAAAGAAAACTACCCTTTGATGATGCGATTAGGAAGTTTCGCAAGCAGATCATTTCTTAGTGCACTTGTACCAATTCTTAAAATTAATCTATTCAACATATATTCATTGAGAGTGAAGACATCTTTGGAACAAATTTGGTCCTCTTTGGGTTAAGCATCAAAATTGGCTAATAGGACGAACTATCGACACATGGTGGGATATTAATCCTAAGAATTTGATTTCCAAGATCATCTTATATATTACACCTACAATAATTGTCTCCGATAAATGGAAAACTAGATGATTTTGCAAATATGGTGATTCTATTCCTCCAAGATGGAACATCAGATTTAATAGCCTTAATCGACAAACATCTCTCTACCTCGCCTCTATGGACTGCGTACATTCTACCCTCCCGATCCCACGTTGTGAGAGTATACTGGGTATGTTGTTGTTTTGTTGATCGACAAACATAACTTATATTTGGATACAAATATTTCATGTAAGACCCCAAAAAATTTCGATCATTTTGACCCTCCCACATAATGTCAATTTTTGACTTGAACTGTGTTTAGAGATGTTAAAAGGGTGTTTAGAAATGTTTTGGATTTTTTGAAAGGGGCCCGGGGTCATTTTGGAACCGCGAAGCAGTAAGCCTCCACGATAAGGGTGTGCCACAGAGGTTAACCTCCGCGATAGGGGTGTGGCACAGAAGCTTACCTCCGTGATAAGGGCGTGCCACGCCGCTATATTAAATTCATTCAGTTTTTATTTTTTTCACTTGGGGTGAGGGGCTTTTGGTCTTTTTACTCGTTGCACTACTTATAAACATAAAATAATACTTGTTCCTTAAAAAGGTCAAATACCATCCTTTCTCTATAACTCCAAACCCAAGAAAGTTCAAGGATTTTACAAGGAATTCACCATCCAAGCTTCAAACTTCGATTTCTCTTCAAATTACTTATATTTCAGGCATGTTTCTCTTTCCTTAACTTTAATTTTTCATTGTGAAATTAATTTATTGAATATGTATGTGATTTGAATTAATGGATTTGAAATTGAGTTGAGTGATTTTGGTTGTTTTTACTTGTCCCATGTTTTAAATTGATTAGTCATGCTTTAATTGATAATTTTTGGGACTAAATTAGTGCATTATTTTAATGATTGAAATAAGGGACACGGGTTTCCTCAGATTGATGAATTTTGGCTTGATAATGGCATTAACCTCAATCCACTTTGTAAACTTGGTTTTGAATATGAATAATTGCACAATTTAACTTATCTTTTGAACCCATTTTACTGAATTAAAGGATAAATGGATAAATATGACTTTTGGATGGCCTTGGTGGCCATGGCTTGGATTTTAAATGGAACTTGTTAGTCAATTTGGTTATATGGATTGGTTTGACATAAGTATATTAGCTTGTAAGCATATTGGTATAACGATACCAAGTTGGTGCATGCCTTAATAAATGACTCCCGAATTAATGGTTTGTTTTGTGTAAATTATTTTAATTTGGGCTTAAAGGTAATTGTGTAGCTCACCGTGACACTGGAAACCACGTTTGTCAGTGTTGGGGGTTTATGTGACAGTGTGCTTGGTGCATACATTATATATATATTTTGGGAGGGTTATAAC
>NW_025873480.1:3148-4564 GCF_002878395.1 Capsicum annuum | reverse complement strand
ATTGGTGTGAGGTGTTAATGAATGCATGGTGCATGATGGCCTGTGGGCATGTGAGTATGCGTTGTTGTATACTACGTATTACTTATGTTATTGATTGCCGGGGGTACGTATACCCGAAATAGTCTGCTGGTCTAGAACTGAGTCAGTTCCGCGATAATCTTAATCGTGCTACGATCGATGAATTTCCGATAATTTGAGAACTTAACATGAATTCCGTGAGAACTTAGTATGTGGGGTTTTGAACAAGAATATATTTTCATTCTTGTGCCCAAAGAATTGATTTTATCATTGAAATTTCATGATTTTGTAAAGTGGGTAAATAGCCAAATGTTTTAATGACGAATTATGAGGTTATGAAAAATATAAATTGTTTAAGCTTTGATGTACATGATTACTTTATTATTCCCAAGTTATGATTTGATATGGTGAATTTCATATTTCTAACATGAGTTGATATTTCAAATGTTTTCAAGATATGATTTATGGAACTTTGAATCGTCCAATATTGGTATATATAATAACCTTATTATCGTGTTTTCTTGAATTGAGATTTTATGCCATAAATTGCATACCACTACTATGAAATTATTTTTTGAGGATTCTTGATATAAGAGCCATGATTTGAGTTACATTATGACATACAAAATCTTACTATCATTTGAAGATCTTAAATGCTTTTCAAAAGCTATTGTCATGATTTGAATATTGGAATGAAAGAATGATCATTTGAGAATATTGATTTACATCCGCAGAGTCGAGATATTTATATTGATTTTAATCTCGCAGAGACGAAATGCTGTGTTATTGATACCATATTGATGTTGAGGAAAATTAAAATATTTTGAGCTAAAATGTGTTGAGTTAGGAATCAACAAATTGATATGATTTGATAAATGAGAAAGAGATTTGATTTGGTCTTTATGATAGACCCTTGCGATGTTGTGGTGGATTTCCAAAGAGATTTGATTTGATTTTTATGATAGACCCTTATGATGTTGTGGTGGATTTCCTAACGCGTTCTAAGCTAGTCAGGGAGTATTACTTAGCACCGAGAGGGAAATTTGGTATTTCCCCAAACCTATGTGCCACCGTAGGGTTGTTGATGATGATATTGTTGGCCAGAGAGCCGAATTGTGATTATGAAAGTTTTAAGGTTGTACTCCCTGGCAAGAGTACAACACTCTCACCAATTGGAGTGCTCTTCCTAGGAGGGCAAACATTGGTATTCCACGCGGCTCACGTGGGGTTTTTGGTTATAGGAAACTCCCCTGTCCATAAGAGTATGTTTCTTGAACTATCGAGTCGCTCCGAGTCTTGAGTTGATGAGTTTGGTTGTCTATAATGAGTCATGAGAATTTATGATGAATATTGATGATTTTATGATAATTTATGGGATTTTACTTATGTTTTCCTCTC
>NW_025873480.1:0-3048 GCF_002878395.1 Capsicum annuum | reverse complement strand
TTTAAGGTTGTACTCCCTGGCAAGAGTACAACACTCTCACCAATTGGAGTGCTCTTCCTAGGAGGGCAAACATTGGTATTCCACGCGGCTCACATGGGGTTTTCGGTTATAGGAAACTCCCCTGTCCATAAGAGTATGTTTCTTGAACTATCAAGTCGCTCCGAGTCTTGAGTTGATGAGTTTGGTTGTCTATAATGAGTCATGAGAATTTATAATGAATATTGATGATTTTATGATAATTTATGGGATTTTACTTATGTTTTCCTCTCTATAATATTATGAGAAGTATGGATAATGAAATTCAAGCCATGTGAGTCTTCATTTTCTATACGCATGTTTTATGAAATCAAAGATATTATTCAAATTATTGTGTGTACCCCCACATATTCAGTTGCTTATGAGGAGTCATGGTGAGTTATGTAACTACTTCCCACGGTTTCTGTGTCAGTATAAATCTTCAGGATTCAGGGGTGTAAGTGTATTCGCTTGATCTGTATTGGTATCCTGTGATTCAGTAATGTAGTACCCCAGTACAGTAGTGAGTTCCGAGGACAGTAAAGTGGTATTCAAGCTGTGGTATCTGGAGTCATTATAGTTGTTATAGTGGTTGTGAACTGTGCATTCATATATGTGTACTCGTTAGTTATTCTCATGATTATTCTTTTGATTAAATGTTCATGCATAAGTCCTTGCATTTAGCTTTTCCTACTTGCATACTCAGTACATCTTAGTACTGACGCATTCGCGCTATGGTGTTCTTTTATTTTGGGGCACCATAGGTTCAGAGGAGTGAAACTTGGAGCATCTTAGAAGTCACTTGTATTGCAGCAGTGGGTCCAGCAGGGAGTCCTCATCATCTGAGGATGTTGTTATTACAGTATTTGATTTTAGTAGATGGAGTTAGTTGGGGGAATTGTCCCTTCAACTCCACAGTTCAGGTAGTGTAGAGGCTTTTCAGATAGATATATTAGTGTGTGGTTTAAGGTATTGTATATTTCTAGATGTTTGAACCTTATGGAAAGTGTTAGCCAGTTTTCGCATGTATTTTATTATATTATGCAGTGAACAGGTACAGATATCAGAAAAAGGGTTAGCTTGTGGTCCTTCGGGATCATAAGCACCGTGTGGATTTTTGGTTCTCGGGAATCGGGGTGTTACAAACTTGATATTAGAGTCTAAGGTTCAACAGTGTCCTAGGGAGTCTGAAAAGTCGCATCTAGTAGAGTCTTGTACAAGAGTGTGTTGCGTGCCACATTCATGTACGGGAGGCTATAGGATGTTTAGAAGAGTTTTCATTTGTTCATGATCCAGATCGTGCTATAGCAAGATTTTCCAAAGAGAGTTATGTAGACTCTTGTAATGATCTGCTTATGTCAGATTTACCTTACTCTTAAGGTAACAGAAGTAGTGAAGCCAAAGTCTTTCAGATAGAACTTTCTCTGACGGTCCCCACAGATAGTTTTGGGACAGTGTTCTCTAAAGTGAGCAAAGTATTCCTTATGGGGTTAGCTGTTTATATGGTGAATGAATAGGCTTGAAATTATATATGTAAGAATATAAGTGTGGAAGTTGGGAATTATATGTGTTGATTGATAGAGATATAGCTGCGATTCTCATGGTGTGGAGAAGTATAAGTTTAAGAGATGTGATATTTGAAGGCTAGAATGAGAATAGTATGTTTATTAAAGATTTGTGGATATTCATGTTATGTTTTAGAAGCTAAGCTTGAATCTTTGAAGAATGTAAGTTTGTGGACTCCAAACTAAGTATTAAGATGTGAGTGTGGTATTAGTAGCCTATGAAGAAATCGAAGAAGATAATGTGTTTAGTGAGACAAGTAGGTGTTGAAAAGAGTGTATGTATATGATGATGATTGTAGAGACTAAGGAAAGATAAGAGTTGTATGCGAAGAAGTAGCATTGGTATTGAATTTATGTTTTAGGTTTAGTCTTTCTGGATGAATTATCATTTTGTGCACCGTTGTGCCTCAAACTCTAGAGTACATTGGTTGTAGTTCATTTCGGGGTTTAGCCAAGTGTTCAAAAGTTTCTGACAATGACTTAAAGCTGAGAGGAGGATGATAGAGAAAGTGACAAGTCAGGCCCTCAGAATCTGATAGTGGTGCCAGTAGGTATGGAAAAGCAGTAAAGGGAGACAGTTCTGGACCCATTCTTATTTCAGTGAAATATGTCTAGAGGGACCTTGGGTCCCAAGGGGGAGATACCCCATATTGTTATAATAATTGCATGTCCATGCTCTTTCTATGATATTAACCTCATCGTTCATTGCATTTCTAGTTATGCTTTCGAAAATTTGGTATATTAGCTATATTCATATTTAATATGCACGTTCAATAGAAAGGAACTCGAATTGTGGGCATGTTTGAACATGCATTGAAGAGATTGGTTGGGTTATAATTCTGTGCATTTGAGATGCATATGTGTTGTGAAAATTTACCCATGAGTGGGTTGTTGAATGTTTTATGCGATAGATGTGCATGACTAGTGAACGTACGCAGAGTATTGGTTGCTTCAGTCGTGTGGTTATGTTTTGAGATGTGTTGCTGTCTTGAATAAACCCAGTCGATTAGTATTCTTGATCTGGCCTTCACATTCGAGGATGAATGTTTCCAAGGGGGAGATGATGTAATACCCCAGAAAATTTTTCGTCGAAATTTTGTGCGTAAACGTATTGGATCCTATCTTTGAGATGATTTATAATTTTTCTGTGTGTCATTTCTTGGATTTCAACCCACCATTTCATAGAGCATCGAATAAGCTTTCCAACGATATGTGGATCACCCAAAACAGACACTCGAGCGATGAGTTACGACCATTCCAATCAAACTACGACCATTCCGATCAAACTGTGAACAGGAAAATGTGCAGGAAAAAAAAATACTGCAGCCAGGCCATTTTTTGGTCAACTTCAAATAATCATAACTCCTTGTACATAATTAACTGTGTGATCTGCTATATATCAATGGAAAGCCTTGAGAACCTTCTTTCCAGTAAAATTGGTTTCATCCAATTTGGACATCGGAGTAAA
>NW_025873479.1:0-4461 GCF_002878395.1 Capsicum annuum | reverse complement strand
CCCTTTTCTCCCAGGTACTGAGGCGCAGTCTAGGGGTCCAGATCCTCAGTAAATTCTACAGACAGGTTTATCTCAGAGTTCAGTTGGTGATCCTTCTTTACTTCGAAAAGCCTAGTTATTCAGGTATTTATTTTAGTATGGCTTTTGGTCTACTGGGGGCCTTTTCCCAGTTATTCAGATAGTATGTCAGTAGAGATTTTGCAGACTGTTGTAGATGTTTATTAATTATTGTTGGACATGTTTTCAATACTTTAACTATTTTAAAATGTTGACCATGTTTCCGTAATATTGTGTCTATTCCGTATTACTTTGATCATATGAATTATGTGCATGATTACTCGATAGGCATAGTGCATTTTGGGCCTTTAGGTTTGGGAATTCTCATCACGGTCAGGGCCTTAGTTTAGGTCGTGACAAACTTCGTATCAAAGCATGGTTCATGGTCCCAGGGTGTCTGCAAAATCGCGTCAGGTGGAGTCTTGTTTATGGGTGTGTAGTGGGCCACACTTATAAGCAGGAGGCTACATGGCATTTAGGAATGTCTCTCTTTCTTTATGTTTTAGTTCATGCTATATAGTCAGAATGTTCCTTCTTCATACTCTAATTCATTCTATGGTGTCACCCATACAAAAATAAAAGTTATCCTAATTTCTTTCTCACTCTGGTGTTTCCAGATATTCTCTAATTATCTAGCAGAAATTTCAGAAGTCCCACAAAGGACGGGAGAAGAGTTCCCTAGTGTAAAATTATGTCCTCGTTCTTATGAGGCGTTCAGTTAAGACAAGAGTAAGATGTGTATTCTTGAGTCATTGAATATTGTGTATCAAGCTTCTATCTCTTGTAGTCTTGATATCAGTGTGTTATTGAAAACAAAGGTCTAGTGACGCCGCGTGAGGCCTATTTTGATTCACCAGCAACTTGCTGTTCATCTTGTTGTTCTTGTGTTTGTTGGAACTGTATTTCCACCCAAGTAGTAGTATAAGTTAGAGTGTCGGTGTCATGACCTATTGGTAGTGAAATTAGACCAAGAAGTTTGTGATATGAAGTCATAAGGTTAGAGGTCAGAGTGAGGGTGACTTTTGTAATTAAATATTTATAGTTGAATAACTGTTGATTGAGAATGATTTACCCTTTCGAGGTGGTAGACTAATGTGGCGTTACCATTTATGAATTGTATGGTAGTCCGTTGAGGAAGTGCTGACTCAGAATGTTATTTATTTTTTTCCTTTCAAAATAGAGAAAGAGCCCAGAGTGGATACTTAAGGTGGTTATAGAAACCCCTTATAGGCTAAGAATGAAAATGGCTAGATTAGCCAGTAGGTTGAAAGTATAGACTCATTGTCATATAGGGTATCTGAAGGTTGTCTAAATGCCCATTAGGATAAGTAAGTGTGATGTGAGAAAGCCATATAAGTAGATAAGATTGTATGGTTATAATATAAGCTTAAGGTTGATCATGTCTATTATGTAACCTTACCCCTTAACCTTCTTCTCATTGGTATTTGTAAACTAATACTACTAGTGAGAAAGTATGGAGTATATTTTTGAAGTATTTGGGTAGAATATCCCAATTTGAAGAATTAGTATATTTATATTATGTTGTACTCTTCATTGGTTGTAAATGATTGATGCTAGACTATAGAATTAAATTTAAATGGTGTGGTGGTGAATAGTGGCAAGATATTGATGATACATGTTTCATGGGATTAGATTTGTAAGCTTGATGTGTTGAAATAGAACGTGCTGATGGATTATGACAAGGAAAACCATAAGGTCATGATCGATTATTGTGGTTATGAATTTATAGTGTACGAGTGTTTCTTGATGTTTATTTCATAGTTTCTAAGTGAGGATTGTGTGTAAGGTTGGTTGTAAATCATGTTTAGCACTAGACATTAAGTTTTAAACAATTGATGGCCATGGAGGTGGATGTGATGATTTCTTGGTTAATGATACTAGTTATATGGAAGTTATATATAGGCTTGAACAGTGTATGCAAGTGCCTAAGTTTATTTGATACGTAATGAAGTATGACGTTGTATATGTGATGTAGAAGTATGCCTATGGGGGTATGAAGCTGTAGTATTTTTCTAAGGCTATTACATGTTGTGTGTGGCTACTGATACTATTGAGTTGCTAGGTGGAAAAAGACTAGCTAGATGGTATATGGTGTTCTAAATAGCCAAGTTAAGGACCTTTGATTGATAGAGTTGAGCATTTTGATATGAAATTGATTCTCATGGTAGATGAAAATATGTTTGAAGTTGTTATATTGGTAGACTACGATAGAAATAGAGTGGCTAATTGAAGACTTGGTGATACCCATGTTAGGGGTTATAATGTAAGCTCGAGTCTTTGAAAGTCGTGCTAATAGAAATAAGAGTAGAGGCACTAGAGGGTGTGCACTTCAACTTTGGGGATACTCTTGAAGATTTGAAGTTAGTAAGTGTTCGAGTAATAGATGATGACTATTGGGGTTACAGAATGATAGAGTGTGCCTCAGGAGGTAGTATTAGCAGTGGGCGTTGCACTCTCATATTTGGTCTTTCAGGTTAAGTTTTATTAATTTTGTGTATTGTCATATTTCAAAACCCAGAGTGCAGTGAGTGCAGTTAAGTTTAAAGTCTTGCAAGGTACCTCCCAAAACTTAAGATGATAGATTGAAGCTAA
The DNA here is from genome assembly GCF_002878395.1 of Capsicum annuum. Classification (NCBI taxonomy): domain Eukaryota; kingdom Viridiplantae; phylum Streptophyta; class Magnoliopsida; order Solanales; family Solanaceae; genus Capsicum; species Capsicum annuum. The sequence goes on along the minus strand of NW_025873479.1, from coordinate 1,791 downwards.
GGGGGAGATGACTAAGCGAATAACCAAGTAAGACTCTCAGATTCTTGTAGTGATTTCATGATGAAATAGAATATCAAAAAGTAAGGGTGAATCTCAACCCATTCCTATCTTAGTATTTCTCAATGATCCTAATACCTACTCATGCTTTACGATTTAGTTCCATGATCAGTTCACGTTCATACATATGAAAGAGAGTCATGTAGTCACGCTTATAATGTGCTCCATTTTCATAACTCATGTTTTACGCTAAACGATTGGCGAGATTCAGGTTATAGACATGAATACCCTGAATTCAGAGTACTTTGGTGAGTCCCTGTTGCTTTTCTATTTCTCAGTCCTCAGATGAGTGTCAAGCTTCATATAGAGTCATTCTATGCCTCCAGATCTTATGTTCTAACCTTTTTATGACTCTTCCTTATGCGATGATAGTGATGGTGAGTAATTATTCCTTGGTGATCCTTCTTTGCTTCAGAAAGCCTAGTCATTTAGGTATTTATTTTAGTATGGCTTTTGGTCTGCTAGGGGCCTTGTCCCAGTTATTCAGATAGTATGTCAGTAGAGATTTTGCAGACTGTTGTAGATGTTTATTAAATAGTGTTGGGCATGTTTTTAGGCCTTTAACTGTTTTAAAATATTGACCATGTTTCCGTATTATTGTGTTTATTCCGTATTACTTTGATCATATGAATTATGTGCATGAATACCAGATAGACAGAGGGCATTTCGGGCCTTCAGTTTTGGGAATGCTCATCACAGTCAGGGCCCCGATTTGGGTCGTGACAAACTCGTATCAAAGCATGGTTCATGGTCCCAGGGTGTCGACAAAATCACGTCGGGTAGAGTCTTGTTTATAGGTGTGTAGCGGGCCACACTTATAAGCAGGAGGCTACATGGCGTTTAAGAATGTCTCTCTTTCTTTATGTTCTAGTTCGTGCTATATAGTCAGACTGTTCCTTCTTCATACTCTAATTCGTGCTATGGTGTTACCCATATGAAAATAAAAGTTATCCTAATTTCTTCCCCACTGGTGTTTCCAGATATTCTTTGATTATCTAGCAGAAATTTCAGAAGTCCCACAAAGGATGGGAGAGGAGTCCCTAGTGTAAAATTATGTCCTCGTTCTTATGAGGCATTCAGTTAAGACAAGATTAAGATGTGTATTCTTGAGTCATTGACTATTTTGTATCAAGCTTCTATCTCTTGTAATCTTGATATCAGTGTGTTGTTGAAAACAAAAGTCTAGTGAAGCCGCGTGAGGCTTATTTTGATTCACTAGCAACTTGCTGTTCATATTGTTGTTCTTGTGTTTGTTGGAACTGTATTTCCACCCAAGTAGTAGTATAAGTTAGAGTGTCAGTGTCATGACCTATTGGTAGTGAAATTAGACCAAGAAGTTTGTGATATGAAGTCATAAGGTTAGAGGTCAGAGCGAGGGTGACTTTTGTGATTAAATATTTATAGTTGAATAACCGTTGATTGAGAATGATTTACCCTTTCGTGGTGGTAGAATAATATGGCGTTACCATTTATGAATTGTATGTTAGTCCGTGGAGGAAGTGTTGACTCAGAATGTTATTTATTTTTTTCCTTTCAAAATAGAGAAAGAGCCCAGAGTGGATACTTAAGGTGGTTATAGAAACCCCTTATAGGCTATGAATGAAAATGGCTAGATTAGCCAGTTGGTTGAAATTATAGACTCATTGTCATATGGGGTATCTGAAGGATGTCTAAATGCTCATTGGGGTAAGTAAGTGTGATGTGAGAAAGCCGTATAAGTAGATAAGATTGTAT
>NW_025873478.1:0-4180 GCF_002878395.1 Capsicum annuum | reverse complement strand
ATTTTAGTAAATTCGATTGTAAATCAGGATTTTACCATTTAAAGTTAGAAGAAGAATTTAAGGAATTAACCGCATTTACGGTACCACAAGGATTTTATGAATGGAATGTACTACCATTTGGATATAAAAATGCACCAGGTAAATATCAACATTTTATGGATAGTTATTTTAAACAATTACCTAATTGTATAGTACACATAGATGATATACTATTGTATACAAAAACTAAAGAAGAACATTTGAAATTATTAGGACAATTTACAGATATAATAGAAAAATTAGGAATAAGTTTAAGTGAGAAGAAAGCAGAAATTATGAAAAATCAGATAGAATTTTTAGGAATACAAATAGATAAAAGTGGAGTCAAAATGCAACACGTAGTCCAAAAAATAATAAATTCAGAAGAAGAATTAGATACAAAAAAGAAATTACAATCATTTTTAGAATTAGTAAACCAAGTAAGAATATACTCCAAAATTAGCAGAAAACTTAAAACCATTACAGAAAAAATTTAAAAAGGATGTAGAGTACAGATATAATGAAGAAGACAAAAGACAGGTTCAAAAAATAAAATTACTTTGTAAAGAGTTACCAAAATTATAATTTCCAGATGAAAATAAAAAATTTACATATATAGTAGAAGCTGATGCAAGTGAATATAGTTATGGAGGAGTACTCAAATATAGGTATGAAGAAGAAAAATTAGAAAATCATTGTAGATATTATTCAGGAACGTTTAATGAGACAGAGATAAAATGGAAAATAAATAGAAAAGAATTATGTTCTTTATATAAATGTCTAATAGCATTTGAACCATATATCATGTATAACAAGTTTATTGTTAGAACAGATAATACACAGGTACGATGGTGGCTAACAAGAAAAATACAAAATTCAGTTACAACAAAGGAAATTCGGAGACTAGTATTAAATATACTGAATTTTACATTTACAATTGAAGTAATCAATACTAACAAAAATATCATTGCAGATTACTTATCAAGAAAAAGCTACTCAAACTGATTTACCAATGGAAGAGGCTAATGCCAAAGATACCCAGACTGATTTATTGCTCCAAATGTTTAAACAAATGGAGTTATTACAAGAACGAGTTATTACACTAACTACTGAAGTTACAAATGTAAAAGTGCAAGTCGAGCACTATAAAAAACAAGATACTGTGCAGGAAGAGCACATTAAAAAACTAGACCTAGAAGGTGACGATGTGAAACACCTTAAAACTCAAATTACTGCCGAAACTTCAATTACAGCTGCAGGAACATCTAAAGGGAAAAATATAGTCACTCAAAATAGACCTGAAATACCAAAGAAAAAGAATTATAACCTTAGCCAAATATTTTCAAAACCATATACACCAAATATACAAAATTTAGAAGCATTTACACCTCCCCAGATACATACCTATTCTGAATCACTTAACCAAGAAAAACAGACATACAATTATTCTTCTCGTAAATACATTGAAAACATACACACTTTACAAACCTTATTAAATACCAAACCTATCCAAAGTGAAGAGCTAGCCGCACAGCAAAGAGGATATATTACCCAAAAATGCCAAAATTACAATAAACTTATTGCCTTACCAGGAACAAGCCCAAATTTTATTAAATCATGTTACTATTATGGATTATTATCTACGGTTTACACAACCAATGGAGAAGAGTTAGCAGGAATACCAGAAATTCACAAAGAATTAATGACTTACAAGAGAATTACCAACGGACAATTATTCTATGTTCGATTTTACTCCCCGCCAGCAGAAATATTATTTGACAAAATTAAATAGACTATTAATGTGGTCAAAATGGGTATGACCAGAGATTATATTATTCCAGAAGAAATATGTGAACAGACCGAGATACCTAAAACTCAGATACCAGCATTTTACCGCAACAAAAGAGTTATTGGAATAAGCAATATATTATCAGAGTTACTTAATCATTATTCAAATAAAAAGCCAGTTTGGATATATAATTCAAGAAATCAAGCATTGATTTATTCAACTTGCAAAGAAGTTAGAGACCATGACATGGAAGAACTTAGAAAATGGGGATTAACACTCCTCATACCAAAAGAACAACCATTAACGAGATCTATCAGTAAGGGAATTATTTCAGAAGAAGCTATGGATCAATTTTGCGAAAAAGTTGGCCAAAAATACAAAGACCACATATGCAGCAGGTGTAGTGGCAAGCACAACTTTATTCCAGATGTAATGCTACACTGACAAAAAATAAAGAAGATAACCCAAGTAGATACGGAAGAAAGAGATAAAGACAAAAGACATGTGAATAAAATTACTTTACGTAAAAGATTTTGATGTAAAGTCTTAGGCATTTAAAGTTTTTTTTGTTACTTAGTGCTTTATGTCAAAGTCTTCTTTTAAAAAGATGAAGACTTTTTTGTAAGTATTAATTAGTCTAGCCTAGACTAGTATAGAGTTTGATTTTTCAAGTCATTTTTTAGGAAACATCATATGTAAATTTCAGTTATAAATAGAAGAACCGAAGGCAGTGCAAAAGCAAGCCTTCATGTGTTAAACCAAAAACTCTCTCTCTTATCCACAACAAATATTTTGCTTATTCATATAAAAAAACAGGTATATTTCAATGGAAAAATATATGGAGGAACAAAACTTAGGATTATCAAACTTACCACAACAGGTATATTTATTCAGTATTATGAATAGCTAAATTCGTAATTCCTAACAATCATGATATAATAAGACAAGTTCATGTTAGTTACTTTATAGTAGAATTATTCAAAGAATAGCATGTTAAGAAGTTTATTAGCAAAGTGGAAATGGAAAAAAATCCCTAAGAACTATGTCATCCTAAAGGTGAAACCAATAAGGCAAGAAGCTGTGGTGGAGAGTAGCCAGAGTTGAGGCGCTGTTTAAGGGAAAAGTATCTAGATTACCATGCTAATAGTGACCGACGAACATGTTATTTAGGAATGATCTAGTATATAGTAATCTAATATAATCACATTTTGTTATGTGTATGATTGAAGGGAATATTTTGAAAATAGCAATTTTATGAAAAATGAATAATTATTTATCTGACGAAATGGTAGATAAATTTAAAATACTTATTTTGTATTCACTTAAGGATATAAAAGTAGCAGATATAAGAAAAATCATATTAGAAAAAAAATTTGGTAAATATTATATGACTAGAATAAATTACATACCATGCCTACCTAACTACTCTTATAAATACTTACCATGATAAATTACATATATCTAGAATTTTGGGAAAAAAATATGAGAAACATACAGTTAGTAGAAAAACAGATGAAAATAAATTTACACAAATACATGAAAACTAAAGATATCAAATATATAAAATTTCTTAATGAAAATATGCAAGAACTACTTAGACTAAAACAAACAACTGAAAAATATTATGAAAAAGCGTTTAATCAAGCTTAAATGACAGATAATATTAAAATACTTGTTTTATATATACTTAGAGATAAAGAAATCATAGACATAAAGAAAATAATATGGGAAAAATTACAAGATTATGAAGAGGAAGAATTATTAAACAGTATAGAAAACTTACGCATATATTATGAACATCAATACTATTTAGATTCAGATGGATATTATACAGACTAAAAATGTCAGAATATATTAAGAAAATTAGAGAAAACCAAGAAGACCTACATAAAGAAATTGATTATAGAAAACAAATTAGAGAAATAACTTTTTCTAATATGATTTTCCTTATATCTACTACTTTTATATCTTTAAGTGCATACAAAATAAGTATTTTAAATTTATCTACCATCACATCAGATAAATAATTATTCATTTTCATAAATTTGCTATTTTTCAAAATATTCCCTTCAACCATATACATAACAAAATATGGTCATCTTTTATGATGAATCTATTTCATAAGACAGTTATCCACCTAGGTCCGCACCCCCTACAAATGGTATCAGAGCTCAGTTATTTAGAAAATGCAGCAGTGAGATATATGTTAGATATGTTTGAATTTATTGAATATGTTATATATGTTTATTGAATTAATTATGAGAAGACCATTTAAAAACAGAGAAGCTTTTAGAAAAATTAAAGAATCTTCAATTAGTAATTATTCAGAATATATAAGTCTAAATAAAACAAAAGAAAACCCACAAAGATTAG
>NW_025873477.1:0-1480 GCF_002878395.1 Capsicum annuum | reverse complement strand
GTATATACTGAAATCTGAAGAACGCCCTAAGTTCTTTAACTAAGACTAATACTGCAACTGTGGGAAGTAGTGTTTAACCGACATGCCCCATGTAGCCGTTATGGCTAAGCTGGGATCTAATCTCTACCCTGATTAGAGGGGTGAGTGACCCTTATCTGGTGGGTACTTAATAAGAATAGTGGAAACCCTAAACTGACAGGTTAAGACACCTCATCAACCCTAATTTGACGGGTTAAGATGTCTCAACCTACGCTGGCTATATAGTTCTGGAACACAAGGATTGCTACTAAGAATCACACCCTGAACTGGTGGGTGAGTTCCCATCCTTGGGTTTACTCAGTGCTAACCTCTACTGCCATCTGGAGGGACTCATCATAAATAACTAACTGTGCATGACTTAATCTTACTAAATTCTGTTGACTGGCAGAATGTTATTGATATCTGATAACTGACTAAGATCATGAGGTTTTCCTGAGTCACATGACTGACTGAAGTCTATGGAATCATAGCTTGAGTTCGGATATCATGAAACATGACATGGATCTAGGCACATAGCTATAGTTTTTGGATACAAGTACCCCCAAGACTCGGTGGAAGGAAACTGACACACATGACTGAGTTGATCATAAGAGTAGAGTCCATAATATATAATATCACAAGTATGGATCTCATACTAAGCATGGTTATCAACAATGTATTGCATGGAAAGGATTTCATATCACATGGAAGTACTTGCACAATCTTAATATCATGTTCATTGCATAATCATATTGGCAACACATACCAATAGCATGGAAGTTAATGTGGATTGCATGGTTATCATGCATCTTGTTCATAAGTAGGATTTGCAAGTAAACATAGCATAATCTCATAAGAATAATTTATGAGTATTCCAACAATATTTACAAGGCACATTAACAACATAGAAGTCATTGGAACATAAGGGCATATCATGAACCCTTCACTTAGTCATAATTTAGCTATATTGCATGATTTCTAGTTTCTTAGGCATATTTTATCAAACACCTTACATGAACATCTTAAGCATAGGTGAAATCATCAAATTATACATCATGAACAACCAAATTTACATGTTTTCAACTCATATGATATCATGAATTCACAAAAACACATAAAGATTCTATCTTGGGAATCACCCAATGTCAACAACATGATCATCAATACCCAACAATATAGAAATCATACTTTATAATAAAAAAGAGGAAAATAAACAAGCGTCAACATGGGTATGATCATATCACCACAATCAACCAAGCTTTTGTATTTTAAAGATTGATTCTTGAACTTCACGAATGAAAGAAATCCATGGATGAACACTACGCATATCTTAGAAGGAAGATTCTTGATGATTGACGGAGGAATTTCCTTGAAATCGGATCTTCAAGCTTAATTATGCAACCCTAGTTGTTTTCCTCCTTTAGTGATCTTGGATGATGAGCTTTGAGATGAAAATAGGGTT
>NW_025873476.1:0-7296 GCF_002878395.1 Capsicum annuum | reverse complement strand
GAAAGGTATCTTTATACCATCTAAATTCGCCTAAGTGTTTACATTTTAAACCATTAAGAAGGGCCCTAATGTTTTCATATTGATTAGTAAATCTGCCTCCAAAATGTTCAATAATTGTAAGCATAAGGGTATAGACAACATCTGAACGTCCTGCTCGAAGAGGTCGGCCTAGATTATCTTTCCCGGGTTTATCATTAGTGGAATTAAAAATAGCCTCGCGTTTATCATCGTCCAAGAAATTATCCTACCAGTCTCAAAGTTGGCCAGTAAATCCAGCAACAATCGTTTTACAAATTGTTGGGTCGGTGCGATTGGCCCGATTTTCTGGCGAAGCAGTGGTTGTGGCAATAGTAGCATACATGGACATACGATGGATAAGAATAGAGATTTATTGGTCAGATAATCCGTTAATATTCCATTCATAAGTGGCTTCTCCATTATAAGAAGTATTTGTCTGATTCCATTCCCTTTCCTCTATCAGAACATCTTGAGGAGTTGGGCGTGGATAATATGCAGTAGACATACGGGGAATATCAGCGTATTTCTTTCCCGGTTGTTTTTTAATCATACCTTTCAACTTATTTAGCTCGGAAGAGATTACATCGCCAGTATTTTGAGTAGACTCAATATTATCAGCAAAATTAGACTCAAGATTTTGTACAAAATCATCAGAAATATTAATAGGTTGAATGTTTAAACGTGAGAATTTTTTATCTAAGAGTTTCTATAATTGGTCTAATTGAGAAACCTTTTCAAATCCTTCTATTTCAGGATCTCTTTGAATACAAGGTTTTGATAAAATATATCCTTCTTCATCAGTGATTTTGGAAGTAGAAGGAATGTTAGAGGAATTCATCTGGGTGCTAAGTTTGTTAACTAACTCTATTAATTCGTCAAGGTTTTTATCAAGAGAGGAAATATGTTCTCCTAAAACCTTAACATAAAGACTCAAATAATTATTTTGGGCGATAAGGTTATTTATTTCAGAAACAGTAATTTTTCCCACATCTTCACTGACAAACTTTTGAAAAGGAAAAAAAGTCATGCCAGTATTATTGGGCAATATAAAGAAAGACTGAGGAGGGTAGAGTGCTTGAGTAATTGTGCCATCAGAATTTTGATAAGATCTTTCGATTATTTTGACATATGACGGTAAATATGCAGACATGAACCATGGTACAAAGAAAATAATTTTATTATGTAAAGCACAAATTTCATAGAATTCTTCTGAAATATTTCATAATTCATCAGGAGTATAAGTTTCAAAAAACCATGTCCTAAAAGTTTCCTTTTTTCAGAAAAAAATTCTTTCTGAATATATTTTCTTGCCTGAGAACCAGGACTAAAATCAATAAGTTGTGTCATCATGGTTAAACAGAATTGATGTCAAAATCCATTTCAGATGGGGTAGGATTTTCATTATCAAAATCTTGAACTATATTAGTTTTTGAGTTGATTTTTATTTTTTCTACACCTTTAGGTGTAGTATGCAAATCTGCTGAATTAATAGTATGCAAAGATGCCGCTCAATTCCTAGCTGGACCATACTGAGGTTCTATAGGAGAAATATGATGAATAGAAGGAATTCTTCGTGGTATTGAGAAATAATTTCTATAGACTGGGGGATTACTATCAAATTGTAGACAAATTCGTCCATCTGGATTTTGAGTTACTTGAGTCAACTCTGAATTAGTCACATCGTCCGCCAATTGTTTTGGGGAAGTTACTGAATTTAAAATCCATGTTTAGGGGAAATCAATTTCATCCCATCTAATAGGTCTTCGGGTAATGACCCTAGATTTTATAAAATTAGTTTCGATAAGCATAGTGCAATCAGAATTATCATCAATTAACTTACATCGAGGATTTAGAGTTGATAATAATCGATAGTATATGGGGTAAGATAATCCTATTAGTTCAGATCCAGGGGCATAATCATATCCATGAGTTTTCACATTTAAGGTTAAAGCATGAAGAATATTTACATCAGTTAGAGATAATTGTAAATTTGGCTGAGTATTAAAATATACAGGACCATAAGTAAGAGTAGATTCAATAGATCTCATTAAGGATTTTCAAAAATTTAGATTTCTAGCATCACGTAAAGCAGCTAAAAATGTTTCAGGGAGACCTTTTAGGGTTAAAGGTCGAAAGGCAATTTGTACTAAGCCAATATGCATATAATTATAATTACGTTTAAAAATATCAATATCATGCTTATTTAGGAGTTGAATAGTCTGTTCATTAGCATTTAAAGCAAGAGATTGTTCAGTTGTTTTTATAATTTGTTTATGTTTTATTTTATCAAAAAATTCATATTCATATATGGTTTTTAATTCAACTTTTGGAATTGTCCATTTATTCAGTAGATCCATATCTTGAGGTATATCTACCTCTTCGAGTTTTGTACTTTTAGTACTAACTTCTCCCATATCCATAGTTATAAAAGTCTTATATCTATGCTAAAAATCTTCACCTCACTTAACATATTTACTATGAAAATTCACAGGCTCTGATACCATTTACAGGATCTCTTAGGCTAGGGTATGCCCATTTACAGGATCTCTTAGGCTGGGGTATGCCACTCAGCCTACCAGACCATATAATAATATCGGATTAAGCCTAAGTCGGAAGACCGAACCGAAGCACCAACTGAAATAGAAAAGAATCTTAAGTAGTTTTATGGCACAATTACTCAAGCACTCTACCCTCCTCAGTCTTCCTTTATATTGCCCAATAATACTGGCATGACTTTTTCTACTTTTCAAAAGTTTGTCAGTGAAGATGTGGGAAAAATTACTGTTTCTGAAATAAATAACCTTATCGCCCAAAATAATTATTTGAGTTTTTATGTTAAGGTTTTAGGAGAACACATTTCCTCTCTTGATAAAAAACTTGACGAATTAATAGAGTTAGTTAACAAACTTAGCACCCAGATGAATTCCTCTAACATTCCTTCTACTTCCAAAATCACTGATGAAGAAGGATATATTTTATCAATACGAAAGGATTTTCTAGTTTCACGTTCTTCCTTGGTTCGATGCCTAGAACGTTTATTTCTATAGGATTTATTAGGCTTGGAATATCTTTGGGGTTTTCGTACGATGGGTTTATCCATACCAAATTGATCATAAAAGTCTCCTAATTGGGATTTTTCTCTGAGTTTATCAAGCTTAATCTTTCTAGCTAATTTCAACTCGTTGCAAAGGGCTAAGCCTTCTTGAGTACAAGCTACAATAAGCTGACCATAAGTTTTTTCTGAATACTGGACTTCTCCATAAGATCCTCTAAGAGATTTTCTAACTCTTTCAGCAAATAAAGGTGGAAGGCCATCAATGAATTTAGCTTTCCAATGGTCATACTTACTTTCGGGTAAATCCATAACCCTACTAAGAAAGGTATCTTTATACCATCTAAATTCGCCTAAGTGTTTACATTTTAAACCATTAAGAAGGGTCCTAATGTTTTCATACTGATTAGTAAATCTGCCTCCAAAATGTTCAATAATTGTAAGCATAAGGGTATAGACAGCATCTGAATGTCCTGCCCGAAGAGGTCGGCCTAGATTATCTTTCCCGGGTTTATCATTAGTGGAATTAAAAATAGCCTCGCGTTTATCATCGTCCAAGAAATTATCCCACCAGCCTCGAAGTTAGCCAGTAAATCCAGCAACAATCATTTTACAAATTATTGGGTCGGTGCGATTGGCCCGATTTTCTGGCGAAGTAGTGGTTGTGGCAATAGTAGCATACATGGACATACGATGGATAATAATAGAGATTTGTTGGTCAGATAATCCGTTAATATTCCATTCATAAATGGCTTCTCCATTATAAGAAGTATTTGTCTGATTCCATTCCCTTTCTTCTATCAGAACATCTTGAGGAGTTGGGCGTGGATAATATGCAGTAGACATATGGGGAATATCAGAATATTTCTTTTTCGGTTGTTTTTTAATCATACCTTTCAACTTATTTAGCTCGGAAGAGATTACATCGCCAGTATTTTGAGTAGACTCAATATTATCAGCAAAATTAGACTCAAGATTTTGTACAAAATCATCAGAAATATTAAGAGGTTGAATGTTTAAACGTGAGAATTTTTTATCTAAGAATTTAGTAAAATTAATTAAAAACAGAGTTCAAACCCTTCCTTGTACTTCTCTTGCAAACCCTAACTGGTTAAAAATTATTGAAACAGACGCTTCAAATAATGGATATGGCGGAATACTTAAACAAGTTAATCCCCATACGAAGACCGAATGTTTGATTCGATTTTATTCTGGTAAATGGATGAAAAGTCAGAAAAAATACGCCACGGTAGCCCATGAAATGTTAACTATTGTAAAATGCGTTCTGAAATTCCAAGATGATTTGTATAACCAAAAATTTATAATTAGAACTGATGCTCAATCCGTCAAATTTATGTTTAATAAAGACTTCAAACATAATGCCTCCAAATTAATATTTGCGCGATGGCAAGCTCAATTAGCCCCTTTTGATTATCAAATACAATATAAAAAGGGTAGTGAAAATTCTTTGCCTCATTTTCTATCTCGAGAATATCTAACATGAATTTTTATACATACTTCCTCTCTGAGAAAACTATACTAACTATTATCAAATGCATTCCTGTAAACGAAGATATTCATTTTCTTATCTTAGAAACTCTAATTCGTAGCTTAATAGAAGAAGAAAATTTTGTTAACCATGACGAATTCCTTGAAAACGAAATTTATTGGTTTGATATTGACTTAAGTGATTAATGTTTACAGATATAATGAAGTTCTTTCTACCCTTCTTCTCTGCAAAGTTCTTAATCACCTTTATAAAAGAAGTTCCTCTAAATATGGATTTACACATGCTCATACTACAGAAAGTCATTGACGACCTTATCACAAAGGATACACTTTATGAAGATCTCTCTGAATATATGTCATGGTATGCTGATCAAATTCCTGATTATTAATGCAGTATGGATCCTCCTTGGCAACTCGCCAAAGGTAGAGGACGAGGTGGAAGAAATCAAAACTCTTCATATCAAGGAGGACGAACAAACGCTTCATATTTTGATCGAAGAAATTCTGCATATAGCTCTGCGAGTTCTAATTTCCCTATATTGCAGCAAGGAAATAAAACTTTAATTAATTCAAAAATTCCTCGAGATGAATCTTCATCATCCAAAACTCTGAATATTGTTTTTTCTGTACATTTAGAAGACATTCCTGAAAATCATCCATTATACAAACAACTGCAATCTTATCTATCAGATCAACAAAAAACTACAGATTCTTTTGCGTCCATAGTTCAAGAAAATTCTGAAGATAAGCCTTCATATGAAAAATTGGATGCTAGAGAACTTATATTATATATTGAAAATCAGCATATTCCTGGACAAGAAAATTCTGAAGAAGCATGGAGACTACTCAAAAATTACCTTACTGCCAATGTATATTTTACTGGCGAATCATACAAAACTCGGACTTATTATGAACATATATTAGTGCAAACTTTCAGTGCAACCTTTGATCACAGCCCCCTAGGAGAAACTACCCCTAGAGTTCATGGATACTCCAAAATGGTAATTAAAAAACTAATTCCCATTGAAGAATGGGGAATTTCGTTAATGACTCAACGATCTATGCCAATGGGACCAATGGGCCAAACACTTGCCAATTTCACTTACTGGGATTATATTAAAGCCTTTTCTCAAGTATTATATTATAATAATTATAAGCACAAACACACTTGGTTCATAAAAATTTGTGCTAAAGTATTTGAAAAACCTATCCCAAACTGGTTTATTCAATAGTGGTCTCAACATGGACCTACGGTCAAAATATTACCTCCGGAATATTCTTCTTTATATTACTCATGCAAAAAGTCCTCTCCTTTCTTAACCGAATTATATCTTTCAGATAACATTTGTAAAATTGATACTATTGATCAGATGTATTTCTACATAGAATTCTCTATCCCTTGGATCCATCGCTGGTCCATAGAAATAGGCTATGACACTCAACAAATTCCTGCCTTATACCGAACATTTTATTGTAATTTCTGGGAAAAATTGCTTCGGAAAGATCTAGAGACTAAACTCCCCTATGGTCATGACCAACGGGAGGAAATAGTCAAGAAAATTGCTGAATATGAAAAAACTCCCAAAAAATCAATTTATGTAGAAGAAAAGAGTCTTAGCTATGTTTCCCGAAGAATATCTGCACATGGCGGCAATAAAATGCAAATGATAGAAGAATATTTATCAGAGGTCAGGGATAAATTACTGCAAACTGTTCAACAAAATTCAGACGTATCAATGAATAGTACCGAAACAAATACTGAAGAGATTACTGATTCACAACCTCCGAAAATTCTGATAGAAGAAGAAGAAATTGAAAAAGCTGAAGCATTCATCAAGAAATGGAAAGGAAAAGACAACACATGACTAATGGATAAGATATAACTGTAATAATTTCCTCTTTGTAATAGTAAAATCACTGTGCACAGGGACCCATCTATTACTGTGCAAGATCTCCTTTTTATTATTTATAGGAGCCTCATTCTTGAGAAGAGGCAGGAGTTCAGAAATTCTCTCCTTTTATTTTTCAAAAACTTTCTCTCTTTCTCTCTCTCTCTCTCTCTTTGTAATATATTCAAGAATTAAATAAAGAAGAAGCTACTTGTTTACTACAATTTCAGTTGGGTTCCCGGCTAGTCAGCTACATATCTATTTACTACTTTATATTCATTTACTTAAACTTCTACCATAGTCCAGCCGTGACTATGTCCGGCTAAAAAATTTTCTTATATCTATGTTGAAGATCTAACTTCGCTGACATGTTAACTATGAAAGCTCCAGACTCTATCAAAATATAAAAGAATCTTTTTAATTTCTTGACTTGGTTCCAAAATGGAGGTACAGTCGAGTTCAATACACTTATGTTAACCTTGTCTCTACGACGCCGTCTAGTAAGTTGTGCCTCTCTAGACCGTATTGTTGAGAAAAGGGCGAATTTCTGCACAATTAGAACTTCTAGACACACAGGTTCAACATAAGGTTATTAAACCTCTGACAGGCCCCATGTTTGGGTGAAAGAGTCCATACAGTCATAAAACTACTTAAGATTCTTTTCTATTTCGGTTGGTGCTTTGGTTCGGTCTTCCGACTTAGGCTTAATCCGATATTATTATATGGTCTGGTAGGCTGAGTGGCGTACCCCAGCCTAAGAGATCCTGTAAATGGTATCAGACTAATATGATATGATATGATATGATATGATATGATATGATATGATAT
>NW_025873475.1:0-1454 GCF_002878395.1 Capsicum annuum | reverse complement strand
AATGTACAAAAGAATTCTGTATGTGTTTGGACAACTATGATGGATGACACATTAGTTGATGCCTATTGTCATGAGGATGCACTCTGACATAGGGTTGGAGGAACTTTTACTACGCGCGTAATGGATAACATTGTGAAGGAGGTACGATCCAAATTTTTGAATAAGGTTATTAACAAGGAAAAAATTCATAATAGGATGAAATTAATCAAAAGGCAATTCACCAAGTATTATGACACATTTCATAAGTCGAGAATGAGTAAATTTGCATGGATCCTATCACACATAAGTGGGATGTTGAACCTAAAGTATAAGTGTAACACCCCGATTCGCTGAACCGGAATGCTACACGGTGCTCATGACCCCGAGGGACCACAAGCTAACCCATGACTGATATCTATACCTGTATACTACAAATCATGATATAATAATGCGAAATACATAGAACTGTAAGGCCAAAAGGTTCAACTGAATAAAATCATGTGGGTGAAAATACCCAAAACAACTCAATCTGAAAGCTAAGTCTGAACGTAAATCTGAAAGCCTCTAAACTATCTGAATAAGGAGTTGAAGGAACATATCTCCAACTAACTCCGTAAAACTAAACTGAAGAAATAGATAAATATATCAAATTATATTATCCTCGAATCAATGAGGACTCACTGTGTCTCTGCGACTGGAATGCTACCGCTACTGCTGGGCTGGAGCTCGTGTCTCGGAACCTATGGTGTAACATGAAAAAAAAAGCACCATAGCGCAAATGCGTCAGTATAACTGAAGTACTGAGTATACGAGGAAGGTAGGCTGAACATAAAGGGTTTCATACATGAACAACACTGACTGACTAATATGAACGTGGGAGTGCAAACACACATATATAGAAACTGGGACCATGAATACATAATAGCATGACCTGTAAGATAATACATGGTTTACTGATAACTGTTATGACCGATACTGAAACTGATAACATGGACGACTGTATCTGACAGTTCTGTATATACTGAAATCTGAAGAACGCCCTGAGTTCTTTTATTGAGACTTATACTGAAACTGTGGGAAGTAGCGTTTAACTGACAGGCCCCATGTATGTCGTTATAGCTAAGCTGGGGTCCAATCTCTGCCCCAACTGGAGGGGTGTTAATACCGTGCCATGGGCAAGGACAGCTTGTAAGTGACCCTTATCTGGCGGGTACTCAATGAGAATGGTGGGAACCCTAAACTGATAGGTTAAGCCACCTCATCAACCCTAATCTGACGGGTTAATATGTCTCAACCTACGCTGGCTACGTAGTTCTGGAACACAAGGATGACTACTAAGAATCACACCCTGAACTGGCGGGTGAGTTCCCATCATTAGGTTCACTCGGTGCTAACCTCTACTCCCATCTGGAGGGACTAGACATGAATAACTGACTGTGCATGACTTAATCTTACTGAATTTCGTTGACTGGCGG
>NW_025873474.1:11469-12596 GCF_002878395.1 Capsicum annuum | reverse complement strand
TAATGGTGAACTTTGGAGGTTCTTGAAGTTGGATGTAGGAGCCTAGGGTTTTCTTTTTGAGGGAATTTGATGAAATATAACATATAATGCTTCTAATAGGCTTTAATATAGGGTTTGGACGGATTTTGGGTGAGGGAAAATGACCAAAATGCCCCTAAAAATAAAATAATTCTCGAATCTGTCCTTTGGTGGACTGTTTTGATAGTCTGAAGTATATCAACCATAACGTTTACTCCGATATCCAAATTAGATGAAACCAATTTCATTAGAAAGAGGAATCTCATATATTTCCGTTGATATATATTATCTCACCCATATCATTGTGTACGAGGATTTATGATCATTTGAAATTGACTCAAAAATTCACTTTTGATAGGCTGAAGTAGATCGACCATAACGTTTTGCTCCGATAGACTAATTGGATGAAACCAATTTTATTGGAAAGAGGACTCGCAGAGCTTTCTGTTGATATATAGTAGATCACCCATATCATTATGTACAAGGAGTTATGATCATTTAAAGTTGGAGAAAAAATACGCCAGGCCTCAGTACTTTTTCCTGCACGTTTTATTGTTTACTACTATTCACGGTTCGATCGGAATGTTCATAACTCGTCTCTCGGGTGTCCGTTTTGGATGATCCACTTATCATTGAAAATCTTATTTGATATTCTACGCAATGGTGGGTCATAATTTAAGACATTCCGTACGAAAAATTTATAATTCATTCTAGAAGATAGAACCCAATAAGTTTATGCACAAAATTTCAACGAAAAATTTCCCAGGGTATTACATCATCTCCCCCTAGGAAACATTCATCCTTGAATGACAATAGACATGCCAAGATTATATAAGGAATAGAGAATACAGCTGAAACATTCGTTAGACTCATCACCACATCGTTTCTCACTCCGAATGCAACATAGAATGCATAAATTCAAGAAACTACAGCTGAACACATAATAAATGACAGCTGAACTGCTGCAACTTTTATCAAAAGTGCATGATTTAGGAAAGATTGGTACCTTCTTCTTGATCGGAGTTTGCGGAAAATAGGTGCGGGTACTTGGATCGTATATCTGCCTCAGCTTCCCACGTTGCACCCTCAACAGATTGGTTTCGCCACAA
>NW_025873474.1:10784-11369 GCF_002878395.1 Capsicum annuum | reverse complement strand
CAGTTCAGCTGTCATTTATTATGTGTTCAGCTGAACTGCTGCAACTTTTATCAAAAGTGCATGATTTAGGAAAGATTGGTACCTTCTTCTTGATCGGAGTTTGCGGAAAATAGGTGCGGGTACTTGGATCGTATATCTGCCTCAGCTTCCCACGTTGCACCCTCAACAGATTGGTTTCGCCACAACACCTTGACCAAGGGAACTTCTTTGTTCCTTAGTCTTCGGACACTGAAATCAAGAATCCCAATAGAAATCTCATCAAAAGAAAGATTTTCTTGAATGTCAGCACTCACAGAGAAATCCACTACCACAGCATTGCTAATATGCCTTCTAAGCATGGAGACATGGAATATTGGATGAACAGAGGACAACTCGGAAGGAAACTCAACCTCATAAGCTACCTTACCAACACGGCTAAGAATTTTGTAAGGACCAACATAACGGGGACTAAGCTTCCCCTTCTTTTTGAATCTCTTCACCCCCCTCATGGGTGAAATTTTCAGAAACACTAGGTCACCAACTTCAAACTCAAGCTCTATCCTTCTAACATCCGCATATGACTTCTGACGAGTCTGCGCAGTTTTC
>NW_025873474.1:0-10684 GCF_002878395.1 Capsicum annuum | reverse complement strand
TTAAGAATTTTGTAAGGACCAACATAACGGGGACTAAGCTTCCCCTTCTTTTTGAATCTCTTCACCCCCCTCATGGGTGAAATTTTCAGAAACACTAGGTCACCAACTTCAAACTCAAGCTCTATCCTTCTAACATCCGCATATGACTTCTGACGAGTCTGCGCAGTTTTCAACCTTTCCCTAATCAACTTAAATTTTTCCATAGCCTCAAATACCGAATCAGGACCACTCACAGCCTCTTCACCCACCTCGAACCAACCTATGGGTGATCTCTACTTCCTCCCATATAAGGCTTCACGGAGCCATGCCAATACTAGAGTAGAAACTGTTATTGTAAGCAAACTCTATCAACGGTAAGTGATCATCCCAACTTCCCCTAAAGTCAAGTGCACAAGCTCTCAACATATCCTCTAAGGTCTGGATGGTCTGCTCAGCCTGACCATTGGTGTGGGGATGAAAAGCAGAACGTAAAAGCACTTGGGTACCAAGACCCTTCTGAAAAGCTTTCCAAAATTGCAAAGTGAACTGAGTACCCCTATCCGAAATGATAGACAAAGGAATCCATGCAGTCTGACTAGCCCTCAGATATACAATCTAGCATAATCCTCAGCAACATATGAAGTATAAACAGGCAAGAAATATGCAGACTTAGTCAACCTATCAACCACAACCCAAATGGAATCATGATAGAGTTGGGAAAGAGGTAAATCAATCACGAAGTTCATATTTATCTCTTTCCACTTCTAGGTAGGAATCTAAACTCTTGCATCATACCACCAAGTCTTTGGTGTTCAACCTTAACCTGTTGGCATATTGAACACTTAGCTACAAATGTTGCTATATCTTTCTTCATACCACTCCACCAATAGATTTCCCGCAAGTCTCGGTACATCTTGGTGGCACCAGGATGAATAGAATATCGTGCCCCGTGCACTTCAGCCATAATCCTCTGTCTCAGATCATCAACATTCGGGACACACAATCTACCCTGCAATCTCAACACACCATCTCCCCCTTGGGAGAAAACCTCTACTTTTTGGTCCTTGACTGATTTCTTCAGTCTGACCAAACTTGCATCTAAGTATTTCTTTTCCTTCACTTCCGAAACCGAGGAGGATTCGGAACTACTCTGAACCCCTATACTACCTTCAGCAGAGTCAAACAACCTAACCCCCAATCTAGCCAAACGATGTACATCACGAGCTAAGTCTTTCTTACCTTCTACCACATGCGAAATACTACCCATGGACACTCTACTTAGGGCATCCGCCATAACATTGGCCTTGCCCAGAGGGTACAACACACTTATATCATAGTCCTTTAACAATTTTAACCATCGTCTCTGCCTAAGATTCAATTCTCTCTGGGTAAACACATACTGCAGACTCTTATGATCAGTGAAAACATCAATATAGACACCATACAAATAGTGTCTCTAGATTTTCAAAGCAAACACAACAACAGCCAACTCAAGGTCATGGGTGAGGTAATTTTTCTCATGGGGTTTCAACTATCTAGAAGAATAAGCTATCACCTTACCCTTCTGCATCAATACGCAACCCAACCTAACTCTTAAAGCATCACAGTACACCATAAAACCATCAACACCATCAGCCAAAGTCAAAACAGCGGCTGAAGTGAGTCGAGTCTTCAACTCCTAAAAACTCTTCTCACAAGATTTGGACCAGAAGAACTTCACTTTCTTTTGGGTCAACCGAGTCATAGGAGATGCTATAGAGGAGAAAACCTCAACAAAATGGCGGTAATAGCCAGCTAAACCCAAGAAACTTCGGATATTAGTTGGAGAAATAGGTCTAGGCCAATTTCTAATAGCTTCGATCTTTTGGGGATCAACTCTAGTACTCTCGAAAGAAATGATATGACCTAGAAAAGCAACTGACCTTAGCCAAAACTTATACTTACTGAACTTGGCAAACAACTTGTGATCTCTAAGGGTTTGCAAGACAGTTCGGAGATGATCAGAATGTTCATCCTCACTATGGGAGTACACCAGTATATCATCGATGAACACTATGACAAATATATCCATATATGGTCTGAACACTCAATTCATGAGGTCCATGAAAGATGCTAGGGCATTAGTTAACCCGAAAGACATAACAAGAAACTCAAAATGGCCATAACGAGTTTGGAAAATGGTTTTTGGGATGTCACACTCCCTAACTTTGAGTTGATGATAGCCGAAATGAAGGTCTGTCTTTGAGAAATAACTTGCCCCTTGCAATTGGTCAAACAAATCATCTATTCTCAGAATGGGGTACTTATTTCTGATGGTGACTTTATTCAGTTGGTAGTAATTAATGCATATACGCAAAGAGCCATCTTTCTTTCTCACAAATAACACAGGAGCACCCTAAGTAGAAACACTAGGCCTTATGAAACCTTATCTAGTAGATCTTTGAGTTGCTCTTTCAACTCTTAAGTTCTGCAGGGGCCATACGGTAAGGAAGAATAGAAATAGGCTGAGTATCGGGAAGAAGATCAATCTTGAACTCTATCTCTCTATTAGGAGGTATCCCTGGGAGATCATCCAAAAAGACATCAGAAAACTCATTGACGACGTTAACAGACTGGAGAGTTGGAGTCTCAGACTTAGTGTCTTTGACTCTAACCAAATGGTAAATACACCCCTTGGAAATATACTTTCTACCTTTGAGGTAAGAGATAAAATGACTCTTGGGTGACACAGAATTCCTAGACCACTCAAACACGGATGCACCTGAAAACTGAAACTTGACCACTCGGGTTCGACAATTAATAGAGGCATAAGAAGAATATAGTCAGTCTATACCCAGAATCACATCAAAATTTACCATGTCTAACTCAATCAGATCAGCCAATAAGTCTCTATGAAGAACGGTAATAGGACACTTTTTATACACTTTCTGGGCAACAATCGAATCACCCACTAGGGTAGAAACTAGGATAGGCTCAGGAATAATCTCAGGACTCATTTCAAAATTCACAGCAATCAAAGGTGTAACATATGAGAAACTAGATCAAGGATCCAACAAAGCATACACATCAAAGTAAAATATACAAAGCATACTAGTAACAACATCGGGAGAGTCCTCCTATTCCTGGCGGGACGGTAAAACGTAGAATCTATTCTGGCACTGCCCGCCAGCATTGCTAAAAGAGGCGCCCTGAGTTGGGGCTGGGCGAGTTGCTGGAACTAGAGCACTAATAGTTTGAGTCTGGGTCTGAGGGCGATAGTCACGATGCCCTTGTCTATCCCGTGGACAATCTCTAACTCTGTGACCCATGTCACCACATTGGAAACAACCCCCTTCTCACCCCAACACTTACCCGAATGAGCCCTACCACACTTAGGACACAGGGGACGATTTGGCTTACTGCCAGCACTGTACTAGGACCTGGATGCATATGAACTGCTACCTTTATCATACCTACCTCTAGGCATGGGAGAACTAGCAGATGATGGTGCTGTCATAGACGAACGATCCTGATACTGAGGGTGACTCCCTTCCTGTGATCTAGTCTGACCCTATTCGTGCTGCTCAGACCTAGCTCTCTTATTCCCTCTTATTCTATCTCTCTCCTTAATCTTGTCTACCTCAGTCTATTAGGCATGAGTCATCAACCTAGAAAGATTCATCTCACTATTCACCATAGTAGACCTATACTCCTTAACCACATAACTAGACACTCTAGTCACAAACTTACTCATACTACCCCAATTATCAGCCACTAAGTCAGGAGCATACTTGGCCAACTGATTGAACTTTAGACAGTACTCCCTAACAGTCATAGAACCCTGTCGCAGGTTCATAAACTCTTCCACCTT
This sequence comes from Capsicum annuum, assembly GCF_002878395.1. Lineage (NCBI taxonomy): Eukaryota > Viridiplantae > Streptophyta > Magnoliopsida > Solanales > Solanaceae > Capsicum > Capsicum annuum. The sequence continues at coordinate 6,855 of NW_025873474.1, read as the reverse complement.
TGCCTTCCTCATCTCTAAAAGGAAAAACTTATCCAGGAATGCATCTTAAAACTCTTGCCAAGTTGTAGGGACAACTCTCTCACCTTTACCTTTTCTCCAAGCAACAACCCAGTCATAAGCAAGGTCTTTCAACCTATACACAGCCAACTCCATACTATGTTCCTCAGATACATGCATCACCTGAGTAATCTTCCGCACCTCCTCTGAAAACAATCTTGGATCCTCACCAGACTTGGACCGATAGAATTCTAGCAGATTTATCTGCATAAAGTCATGGATCCTGGCAGCAGCTGAATCACCTCCTTGCTGCTATGGAGTCGGGGCCAGGTTGGCCTGAACATTTGTAGTAACAGCTTGGGCCAGCACCTGAAAGGCTGCCCGAAATTCAGCATGGGACACATTTTCATTCAATAGGTCAGCAGTTTGAGATTACTGACCATCATTATTTCTTCTCGCTCGACGTGAAGGCATATTTCTGAAAGAGGAGAGCATGAATCAATAGCAAAGAGAGACACTTTAAGCACGATATACTTTTGAAAGAAAGAATCACACTTTTTCCTAAAATGTCTTGTAGACTCTTGCTCATAGATGTGGCGCGCTACACACCAATGATCAAGACTCTACTTAAAGCGGCTTGTCAGACTCCCTAGGACACCTTAAAACCTTAGGCTTTGATACCAAGTTTGTAACGCCCCAGAAAATGGGTCTTGGAGCATCACACGGTGCTTGAGGATACGAGTAGCCCCAAGCTAACCCTTTGAGCCATTTTTATTCAGTTCAACACAAATCAATGGGGTTTTCATAAATAACCCTCAAATATCAACAGAGTAATCATCATCCAAGAATAAAAGAATTTCAGAAAGATAACAAAATACAACTTATTAGCCAACTCCTAACATCTATACTAGTCTGAAAAGCCTCTAAGAAAATCAATAAAATTAGCGAGCCATTGAGACATGCCCCAACTGACTCATACTCAGTTATCAAATGTAAATAATTTTGTGAAACCAATATCAGACATCACGTCCTCAAAACATGAGGACTCACCACAACAGAGGATGTAGAACAACGTGCCTGAAGAATCACTGTCAAACCTGGAACTGAGCACCTGAACCTATATTCTGAGAAAATGTAGCCACATCCGAAGATGTGGGTCAGTACCATGGAAAGGAACCGAGTATATGGGTGTGTATGCAGTTGTATAAATATCATCTTCATAAATATTTATAAGAAATATGCAGGATGTATGAAAGACTCACATAGCCTGAAGAAAATCATCATAATCATGAGAGGATTCAATAAGTACAATAACACATGTGAGTCATTATACAATTTGTCAATCACTTTCACTTCATCAAGAATATCAATTCTCATAATGTAAATATCATTTAAATCTTTCGAAAGAATAAATTTCACAATTCCACTTTCAAATCACTTCACCATTCACCATAGACACAAGGAAATAGACACACACTGGGAGATCCTATAACCGACATAAACCATGTGAGCTACATGGAGTCCAACGTACAACCCACATTGGGGAGAGCCGTCCTATCCTTTCCATCGGAGTAGAAATATTGATATCAAATCCACACAAACTAGTGATCACTATATAAATCAGCCTTAGGCTCACTCCTACGGGGGCAAATAGTTCTAGGGAAGTAAGGTCGCTTTATACCTCCCACTCGGTGATAAAGATTTCTCCCGAACTTAGCTTAGATCATTTCAAAGACAATACACAACAAAATAATTTTAGTATATATAAATATACATCGAGAGCCATCATGCTTCCCATCTATCAAAATCAACCACATTGTGGATTTCTTTCACACTCGAGTTCAAAGCAACTCCATTAAGACCAAAAGGTAAACTCATTCAAAATATCTCAAATATTTAACATCAACATGCTTCTAACACACACTTTCTTAAAAAAATAAAATTTCCAATGGGGATTCACGATCCAAATATCAAAATCATGATAAATATCATTCAAGATTCATGCTTTATATCTCCACACATGTAATTCATCGTTTAAAATCATAAACATCAAGATTTCACAATAATCATCATATATGGGTTCATGCTTTAAATTCTTAAAAATCAAATAAAAATCATGCCTTTGTAAAGAAAATTACTTTTGGACACAAGAACGAAAGAGAGTTCTTGTTGACAAACCCCACATACCTTGAATGATGAACTTTAGATCGATACTCATTTTTCAGATGTTAATTGTGCCTTTGAATGATGGTTCTTGGAGTTCTTGAACTAGGAACATGGAATCTTAAATAAATTTGCAGAATTAATGGTGAACTTGGGAGGTTCTTGAAGTTGGATGTAGGAGCTTAGGGTTTTCTTTCTGAGGGAATTTGATGAAATATAACATATAATGCTTCTAATAGGCTTTAATATAGAGTTTGGATGGATTTTGGGTGAGGGTAAATGAAACCAATTTCATTAGAAAGAGGACTCTCATATTTTTCTGTTGATATATAGTATCTCACCCAGGTCATTGTGTATGAGGAGTTATAATCATTTGAAGTTGACCCAAAAATTTGCTTTTGATAGGCTGAAGTAGATCGACCATAATTTTTTGCTCTGATAGACAAATTGGATGAAACCAATTTCATTGGAAAGAGGACTCGCAGAGATTTCCTTTGATATATAGTAGATCACCCAAAATTTTCATAACTTATCGCTCGGGTGTCCATTTTGGATGATCCACATATCATTGGAAAGATTATTCGGTACTCTATGCAATGGTGGGTGATAATCTAAGACATTCCATATAGAAAATGTATAATCCATTCTAGAAGATAGAACCCAACATGTTTACGCACAAAATTTCAGCGAAAAATTTCCTGGGGTATTACACTTCTGGATAGGTATCCTACATTTGAACTGAATTCTTTCTGGTTAAAGTATCTCTTTCTAGTTGCTTTGGAACAATTAGGAAATTCTCTACTAGAAATATGGGGTTCTGCTTCTGGCGGCAACATGCTTGGTCCCGCTTATGGGGTCAAATCAATACGTTCTAAGAAGAAAGATTAGAATATTAATCTCATCAATATCATTAATCTCATACCAAATCCCATCAATCGAATCACTTTTTCAAGAAATACGATACATCTAAATCATACAAGTAAAGAGATCTATTCATTGATAAGAAAAAGAAAAAATGTTAACGGGGATTAGATTGATGAGAAAATAGAATCCTGGGTCGCGAATAGTGATTTGATTCATGATGAAGAAAGAGAATTCTTGGTTCAGTTCTCCACCTTAACGACAGAAAATAGGATTGGTCAAATTCTATTGAGTCTGACTCATAGTGATCATTTATCAAAGAATGACTTTGGTTATCAAATGATTGAACAACCAGGAGCAATTTACTTATGATACTTAGTTGGCATTCATAAAAAGAATCTAATGAATTATGAGTTCAATCCATCCTTTTTAGCAGAAAGACGGATATTCCTTGCTCATTATCAGAAAATCACTTATTCATAAACTTCGTGTGGGGAAAATAGTTTTCATTTCCCATATCATGGAAAACCCTTTTCACTCCGCTTAGCCTTATCCCCCTCTAGGGGCATTTTAGTGATAGGTTCTTTAGGAACTGGACGATCCTATTTGGTCAAATACCTAGCGACAAACTCCTATGTTCCTTTCATTAAGGTATTTCTGAACAAGTTCCTGTATAACAAGCCTAAAGGTTTTCTTCTTGATGAGATCGATATTGATGATAGTGACGATATTGATGACAGTGACAATTTGATGCTAGTGACAATCTTGATGCTAGTGACAATCTTGATGCTAGTGATGATATCAATCGTGACCTCAATACGGAATGGAACTACTAACTAGGATGAATGGGCTAACTGTGGATATGATGTCGGAAATAGACCGATTTTATATCACCCTTCAATTCGAATTAGCAAAAGTAATGTCTCCTTGCATAATATGGATTCCAAATATTCATGATCTGGATGTGAATGAGTCGAATGACTTATCCCTCGGTCTATTAGTGAACCATCTCTCTAGGGATTGAGATGTTCTACTAGAAATATTCTTGTTATTGCTTTAACTCATATTCCCCAAAAAGTGGATCCTGCTCTAATAGCTCCAAATAAATCAAATATGTGCATTAAGCTACGAAGGCTTCTTATTCCACAACAATGAAAGCACTTTTTCACTCTTTCATATAATAGGAGATTTCACTTGGAAAAGAAAATATTCCATACTAACGGATTCGGGTCCATAAATATGAGTTCCAATGCACGAGATCTTGTAGAACTTACCAATGAGGTCCTATAGATTAGTATTACACAGAAGAAATCAATTATAGAGACTAATACAATTAGATCCGCTCTTCATAGACAAACTTGGGATTCGCAATCCAAGGTAAGATCGATTCAGGATCATGGGATGCTTTTCTATCAGATAGGAAGGGTTGTAGCACAAAATGTACTTCTAAGTAATTTCCCCATAGATCCTATATCTATCTATATGAAGAAGAAATCATGTAACGAAGGGGATTCTTATTTGTACAAATGGTACTTTGAGCTTGGAACGAGCATAAAGAGATTAATGATACTTCTTTATCTTTTGAGTTGTTCTGCCGGATCGGTCGTTCAAGATCTTTGGTCTTTATCCAGACCTGATAAAAAAATGGGATCACTTCTTATGGACTCGATGAGAATGATTTTGATATAGTTCATGTCCTATTAGAAGTAGAAGGTGCTCTTGGTCTATCCTTGAGTAGAGATTTCTCTATGAAACAGAGTTTGAAGGAGGGAAGGCAGAAGGAGCCCTTGACCCGCAGGAGGATTTATTCAATCACATAGTTTTGGCATCTAGAATATGGAGCCCTTGGGGATTTCTATTTGATTGTATCGAAAGGCCCAACAAATTGGGACTTCCCTATTGGTCCAGGTCATTTTGGGACAAGTGGATCATTTATGATGAAGAGAATGAGCTTCAAGAGAATGATTTGGGGTTCTTGCAAAGTGGAACCATGCAGTACCAAACACAAGATAGATCTTCCAAAGAACAAGGCCTTTTTTGAATAAGCCAATTCATTTGGGACCCTGCAGATCCACTCTTTTTCCTATTCAAAGATCAGCCCCAAGCTCTGTGTTTTCATATCGAGAATTATTTGCAGATAAAGAGATGTCAAAGGGGATTCTTACTTCCCAAATAGATCCTCCTACATCTATATATAAACACTAGTTTATCAAGAATACGCAAGAAAAGCACTTCGAATTGTTGATTAATCATCAGAGATGCCTTATAACCAATAGTTCATTATCTAATGGATCTTTCCTTTCTAATACTCTATCTGAGAGTTATCAGTATTTATCAAATCTGTTCCTATCTAATGAAACACTATTGGATTAAATGACAAAGACATTGTTGAGAAAAATATGGCTTTTCCCAGAGGAAATGAAAATTAGATTCATGTAACAGGAGAAAGATTTCCTATTCCTTAGCCGAAAAGATATGTGGCCAGGGAATAAGTGGAATAGAATTGACTGGGTGGTAGATTCATGGAAACGCTTGTTTCTTCTATATTTTGGACCTTAGCTCCATGGAAGAATATGTTACTACTGAAACACGGAAGAATTGAAATCTTAGATCAAAACACTATGTATGGATGGTATGAACTGCCTAAACAAGAATTCTTGAATAGCAAATAACCAGTTCAGATATTCACGACCAAGAAGTATTGGATTCTCTTTCGGATAGGCCCTGAAAGGAGAAGGAAGGCTGGAATTCCAACAGGCATCTATTATATTAAATATACCCAATAGTCCCCATTTTGGGAACGTCCAGTGCCAAAGTCACTGAATGGGTAAGTCCCCAATCCCTAGACTATGTAATGTACTTTATCTGCTGGGTTACGGGCGGGCATTTTACCAGAGGTTTCTAATCTACCCTTGTGTGATTCCTGTTGAAGCATATACTCAGGGGGTGGGTGTAGGGCGGATGATTTTAAAGCGGACTCCCCATGCATTAGATAAAGAAGATCACCAAGATTTCGTGATCCACTGCCGAATTTATTCCAATTGAGAATGCTCATTCAATGAGCATTCTCAATATTTTGCCTTGAAGAGGACTCAAACCTCCACGCTCTTTAGCACGAGATTTTGAGTCTCGCGTGTCTACCATTTCACTACCAAGGCATCTTGAAAGTGAATCATATTCTATGAATATGATATCTATCTAGTGTGATGTATAGAATATATGAAAAAGGTGGATCTATTGATTGGTCATGTCATATAGGCCCGAGTTGGACATCCAATTACTTCGATTTAAATTATCCGAAGAATGCAATACCTGATATATATAAAAAAGATGGACAATCGAACCTATTTCTCGATTTACTCAAAGAGGTGAATAGGGTCCCAATAGAGATATGTAAAAAGCAGGTCCGATTACACGTATTCCTAATCCTAAATGGAATGTAACGATGTAGGGATCCATATGTAAACATAGTATCTATTTAGATAGGCCCGAATAGCCCCTTCTCATAATGAGAATGTATATAACCCTATTCCAGCCTGGTCCAGTATGTAATGAACTTATAATCATGGAATCGACTCGATCATCAGATTATAAGTTCATAACCCTAGCCCATTCCCATTTTGGGTGGAACAGATCTACTAATTCTTTGATTCCAGTTAGTACGAGGGATCTTGAACTAAGAAATAGACCCTAGAAGCTAAAAAAGGCTATCCTAAGCAATTGCAATAATCGGGTTCATTGATATTCCTGGCATAGTAGATGCTATCACACATACAATCATACTCAATTCGATGGAATGGTTTGATCTTAAAGGGGATCTTCTATAATTTCGCA
>NW_025873473.1:0-1079 GCF_002878395.1 Capsicum annuum | reverse complement strand
GCACAAAATTTCAATGAAAAATTTCCCTGGGTATTACATCATCCCCCTTGGAAACATTCATCCTCGAATGATGTTAGACATGCCAAGATTAGATAGGGAATCGAGCATACAGCTGAGTCAAAACAACTCCATTAAGACCAAAATGTCAAATCATTAAAAATATCTCAAATAGTCAACATCAACGTGCTTATAACACACACTTTCTCAAAAAAACATAATTACTAATGGGGATTGACAACCCAAATATCAAAATCATGATAAATATCATTCAAGATTCATGCTTTATATCACCACACATGTAAATTAATCTTTCAAAATCATAAACATCAAGATTTCATAATAATCATCATAAGATATGGATTCATGCTTCAAATTCATAAGAATCAAATAAAAATTATGCCTTTGTAAAGAAAATTACTTTTGGGCACAAGAATGAAAGAGAGTTGTTGTTGAAAAAACCCACATACCTTGAATGATGAACTTCAGATCAATACTCATTTTTGAGATGTTGATTGTGCCTTTGAATGATGGTTCTTGGAGTTCTTGAACTAGGAACTTGAAATCTTGAATAAATTTGCAGAATTAATGGTGAACTTTACAGGTTCTTAAAGTTGGATGTAGGAGCTTAGAGTTTTCTTTTTGAGGGAATTTGATGAAATATAACATATAATGCTTCTAATAGGCTTTAATATAGGGTTTGGACAGATTTTGGGTGAGGGAGAATGACCAAAATGCCCCTAAAAATCATATAATTCTCAAATCTGTCCTTTGGTGGACTATTTTGATAGTCTGAAGTAGATCAATCATAACGTTTTACTCCAATATTCAAATTGGATGAAACCAATTTCATTAGAAAGAGGACTCTCATATCTTTCCATTGATATATAGTATCTCACCCAGATCATTGTGTACGAGGATTTTTGATCATTTGAATTGATCTAAGAATTCACTTTTGATAGGCTAAAGTAGATCGACCATAACTTTTTGCTCCAAATTTAAATAATCATAACTCCTTGTACATAATGATCTGGATGATCTACTATATATCAATGGAAATCTCTGTGAGTCCTCTTTCTAAT
>NW_025873472.1:0-1548 GCF_002878395.1 Capsicum annuum | reverse complement strand
ACTCTTTCATATACTAGAGGATTTCACTTGGAAAATAAAATGTTCCATACTAACAGATTCGGGTCCATAACCATGGGTTACAATGCACGAGATCTTGTAGAACTTACCAATGAGGTCCTATCAATTAGTATTACATAGAAGAAATCAATTATAGACACTAATACTATTAGATCCGCTCTTCATAGACAAACTTGAGATTTGCGATCCCAGGTAAGATCAGTTCAAGATCATGGGATCCTTTTCTATCAGATAGGAAGGGTTGTAGCACAAAATGTACTTCTAAGTAATTGCCCCATTGATCCTATATCTATCTATACGAAGAAGAAATTATGTAACGAAGGGGATTCTTATTTGTACAAATGGTACTTCGAGCTTGGAACGAGCATAAAGAGATTAATGATACTTCTTTATTTTTTGAGTTGTTCTGCCGGATTGGTCGTTCAAGATCTTTGGTATTTATCTGAACCCGATGAAAAAAATAGCATCACTTCTTATGGACTCGTTGAGAATGATTCTGATCTAGTTCATGGCCTATTAGAAGTAGAAGTCGCTCTGGTGGGATCTTCACGAACAGAAAATGATTGCAGTCAGTTTGATAATGATCGAGTGACATTTCTTCTTCGGTCCGAACTGAGTAATCCCTTAGATATGATACAAAAGGGCTCTTGATCTATCCTTGATCAGAGATTTCTCTATGAAATGGAGTTTGAAGAAGGGGGGGGGGGAGAAAGAGCCCTTGACCCACAGGAGGATTTATTCAATCACATAGTTTGGGCTCCTAGAATAGGGAGCCCTTGGGGCTTTCTATTTGATTGTATCGAAAGGCCTAATGAATTGGGATTTCCCTATTGGTCCAGGTTATTTCAGGATAAACGGATCATTTATAATGAAGAGGATGAGCTTCAAGAGAATGATTTGTGGTTCTTGCAGAGTGGAACCATGCTGGCACATACACGAGATAGATCTTCCAAAGAACAAGGCCTTTTTTGAATAAGCCAATTCATTTGGGACCCTGCAGATCCACTTTTTTTTCTATTCAAAGATTAGCCCCCTGGCTCTATGTTTTCACATCAAGAATTATTTGCAGATGAAGAGACGTCAAAGGGGCTTCTTACTTCCCAAACAGATCCTCCTACATCTATATATAAATGCTGGTTTATTAAGAATACGCAAAAAAAGCACTTCGAATTGTTGATTAATCGTCAGAGATAGTTTAGAACCAATAGTTCATTATATAATGGATCTTTCCGTTCTAATACTCTATCCAAGAGTTATCAGTATTTATTAAATCTGTTCCTATCTAACGGAACGCTATTAGATCAAATGACAAAGATATTGTTGAGAAAAAGATGGCTTTTCCCGGATGAAATAAAAATTGGATTCATGTAACAAGAGAAAGATTTCCCATTCCTTAGCCAGAAAGATATGTGGCCATGAAAGAGGGATTAAGTGAAACAGAATTGACTGGGTGGTAGAGTCGTGGAAATGCTTGTTTCTTCTATATTTTGGACCTTAGCTCCATGGAAGAATATGTTACTGCTGAAACAT
>NW_025873471.1:1756-2505 GCF_002878395.1 Capsicum annuum | reverse complement strand
TCATTTATATATTCTTCTTTTGTTATTATTTTTATATCTTCTTCAGTCATTTGGTTTATTTGTATAACTTCTTCAGTCATTTAATTCGTCTAATTCACTATCTATTTCATTTTCTTCTATTTCATTATCTGTTTCATTCTCTGAAATTTTATATATACTGTCTTCACTTTCTAATTCGTAATCTATATAATCTATCTGCATATATTCTGTATTTTCTATTTTTATTTCTGATATTTGTTTATTTTTTGAAATTACAATCTCTAGCTAAATGTCCTAATTTTCCGCAATTATAACAAGTACATTTTTTTATAGATTTCTTTTTCCTATATGGTCTTTTTTGTTTAGAATTTTTTACATAATATCTTTTTCTTGGTTTCTTATACTTATATTTAGATTTTTTGTATTTCTTATATTTCTAATGCCTTTTTCTTTTCTTATAATATCTTTCTTCGCATCCAAATTGGGGTGCTATTTTATCTTTGCAACACGCTAAATTTCTTAACAATGTTTTTTCCATTTTTATTTCTTCTCTATATTTTTCACATAGGATTCTATACCATTGTTGTAAAAATTTTATTCTTGCCCTTAGAATATCTACTATTTTTGTTTCATCCCAACTTTTTATTATTTTTGAACTAAATGGTTCAGATAATTTACTAAAATATAATTTTCTTATTTCTTTACTTTCTTCTGTATTATATGCTCCTTTATAATAATATTCTTTAAATGCGCAAGTATATTCATCTATT
>NW_025873471.1:827-1656 GCF_002878395.1 Capsicum annuum | reverse complement strand
TTCCTTCTGTAGGTTTTTCAGTTCTTAATACTCTTTTACTATTTTCATTTAGATTTAAAAACCATAATTTCACTGTTCCTATTAGTGTTCTTTCTATATATTTTGGTGCATCTATTACATTTATATTATTATCTAATAATTTTTTTGTCATATATCCTATCCATAATTGTATTGTTTTTTCTGTATCTATTACACAATCTAAGTCTAAAAAGTTATAATTTTTATGAACTATTTGTTTTGGTGTCCATTTGTCATATTCATTTTTTAGATTATATCTTTTAAACTTATACTTATAAAATGTATGTTTTCTTATTTCTGATGTTCTAGATATTATATTTTCATCTTCTTTTTTTTATCAAGAGTGTTTATTTCCGTGTTTATATTTTCTAAGTTTTCTTCATTAATTACTTCTTGTTTTTTCATTGATTCCTAATTTTTTTGTATTTGTTAAGATTTCTGTATATATTTCACTATCTTCCGAATCATAATTATCTGTTTCTTCAACATCTATTGTATTAATTTCTATTTCTTTGGTTTTTATTTCTTTATGGTCTATTTCTAATTTTTCTTTAAATTGATTTATCTCATTTAATAATTTTTGTTCTTTATCTTTTTCTTCTTTTTGTTTCTGTATTTTTTCATACAGATCTTTTAGCATTTGTAGTTCTTTTTCTAATTCAGCAATCCTACTATTTTTAGTTTCTTCTATTTTTCGTATTTCTTCTGTAGTTTGTTGTTTTATTTTTTATATTTCCTTTTTTCTATCTACTTCTTCGTTTTGTTTTTCTATTCTCACCATAGCTGTCAATTCATCTTCTAATTTTAATTC
>NW_025873471.1:0-727 GCF_002878395.1 Capsicum annuum | reverse complement strand
CCATAGCTGTCAATTCATCTTCTAATTTTAATTCTTCCTTTTCTAACATTAAATATAAATGTTCATCTATTTTTTTATACCTTCTACCCAAATTAGAAAACACTATTTTTATTTTTAATCTTTCGTGATTTTCATATGTTTTTTCGTCTATTATAAATTCTTCTTTGTTCATTTTTTATTTAATTGTTAATAGATCATGTTGGTATATATATTCTAGACTATCTATTGTTGATTCTAAATTTGATATTTCTTCTTTTTGTGCATTTATTGAGTTTTTACTAACTCCGATAATTATGTTATATTGTAGTCTTTCTATCCTTATTTTTAATTCTTTACGTTTTTCAGATATTATTTGCTTTAATTCTTTATATTTTTGTACGTTATTCATTTAAATAATATTTTGGGGAATATCTAAATCTAGTTTTATCAAATAAATCATAATTAATAAATTAATCAAGTAAATCCATATATATACGACTTCCGTATTTTTTAAATAACAAGGCTCTGATAGCAATTGTAGGGGGGTGCAGATTAGGCGCGGTAACTTTAATAGAAAATAAATACTTATTAGGTTAACTTTGATTCCACGGATTCTTTGATTTTTTTTCTAGACGAATGTGTAACGACCTAAAAAATTTGATGAAATTTATTATTTTGTGTGATTTTACTATTTTAACCCTCTCTACAGTTGCATTATGGTATTTCTGGGGTGTGGGAGTGATTGACA
>NW_025873470.1:0-1011 GCF_002878395.1 Capsicum annuum | reverse complement strand
CTGAACAAAAGTAACACCCATGATATCAATGACCTTCTGAACTTGGTCAATGAACTCCTGAGGGTCTTCATCACACTTAGACCCATGGAAAGATGGAGGGTTCATTCGGGTGAAGTCCCGAATCCTAGCTGCTACAGAATTTTCCACTGGATTGGCCAGAATAGCTAGTGGCTGCCTTTCATTTTGGGAAGCCACAGACTGAGCAAGTGTGGTGAATGCGGCTCTACACTCTGCATGAGAAACATGTTCACCCAAAGGATCTTCGGGTTGAGGAGCTGGATAGTTTCTTCTCTTTGGGGCCATATTCTAAAATAAGAAAAGAACGGATTAGACTGGGAGTTTAACTTGAGATTATGCTCACTAGCACGACATGAATACTGAAAGAAAGGAAACTATTCCTAAAACATCGTATAGCCTCCTGTACATAAATGTGGCAGCAACACACCCATGCACAAGACTCTACTAGATGCGGCTTTCAAAATTCCTAGGACTCTATTGAACCTTAGGCTCTGATACCAAGTTTTTAACGCCCTGATTTTCTGAATCGGAATGTTACACGGTGCTCATGACACCGAGGGACCACAAGCTAACCCATGACTAATATCTGTACCTGTACACTGCATATATAACGTAATAATGTGGAAAACATGAACATGTAGGCCATAAGGTTCAACTGAATAAAGAATCTGTCAAAACATAATATCCATATGGGTGAAAGATACCCAAAACAGCTGAAAATTGAATCAAATCTGAATCCTGAAGCTGAAAGCCTCTAAGTACTATTTGAATAAGGATTTGAAGGAACATGTCTCCAAATAAATCCATAAACTGATAACTGGCTAAAATAATAATGAATAAATCAAATCATATTATCCTCAAACGAAGAGGACTCACTGAATCTCTGGAAATGCTACTGCTACTGCTGGTCTGGAGCTCGTGTCTCTGAACATATGGTGTAACATGAAAAGAAAACACCATAGCGCAAATGTGTTAGTACAACTAGAGTATTAA
>NW_025873469.1:0-3020 GCF_002878395.1 Capsicum annuum | reverse complement strand
ATGACTTTATTTAGGTACCACTAATGGAGGGATCAATAACAATAGGGGTTGATTGGCATGGTCAATAGATCAAGAAGAGCAATCGATATGTATAGCATTAGAAGGAGGGTGAAATGCTAGACACGATAACTATGAAAGTCCAAAGTGATGTTTCGTATGATGATTTTGTGAACTAAATCATCAGCTATTGTCGATTGAATTATCAACCGAGAAAACTCATCATCAGCTACATACACACCTCCTTTAAAAATCAGAGGGTACTGTCTTTCAAGATAACCGATCAGGTTCGGTTATGTGATTATCCTAGTGATTCATCCAAGCCGGTGTTAAGGGTGTACGTGGTTAAAAAGGTGAGAGAGAATGAGAACCAGAACATGAAAAAAAAAGAACAATAAGACATTTTTGATGATAGGTTGGATGATCTAGACATAAATATTTCAGATGATGATCAAACACCTAAACCCGTTGATACGACCAATACGATGGGTAGTTCTTGTAATGCCCCAAAAAACGGGTCCTGGAGCATCACACGGTGCATGAGGCTATGAGTAGCCCCAAGCTAACCCTTTGAGCCATTTTCATTTAGTTCAACACAAATCAACGGGGTTTTCATAAATAACCCTCAAATATTAACAGAGTTATCATCATCCAAGAATAAAAGAATTTTAGAAAGATAACAAAATAAGACTTATTAGTCAACTCCCAACATCTATACTAGTCTGACAAGCGTCTAAGAAAATCAATAAAATCAGCGAGCCATTGAGATATGCCCCAACTGACTTATACTCAGTTATCAAATGTAAACAATTCTGTTAAACCAACATCAGACATCACGTCCTTGAAACATGAGGACTCACCACAACAAAGGATGTAGAACAGTGTGCCCAAAGAATTACTGTCGAACCTGGAACTGAGTACCTAAACCTACATTCCGAGAAAATGTAGCCCACATCCGAAGATATGGGTCAGTACCATGGAAAGGAACCGAGTATATAGGGGTGTATGCAGTTGTATAAACATCATCATCATAAATATCTATAAGAAATATGCAGGATGTATGAAAGACTCACATAGCCCGAAGAAAATTATCATAATCATGAGAGGATGAAATAAGTACAATAACACATGTGAGTCATCATATAATTTGTCAACCACTTTCAGTTCATCAAGAATATCAATTCTCATAATGTAAATATCATTTAAATCTTTCGAAAGAATAACTTTCACAATTCCACTTTCAAATCACTTCACCGTTCACCATAGACACAAGGAAACACACACACTGGGAGATCCTATAACCGACATAAACCATGTGAGCTACATGGAGTCCAACGTACAACCCACGTTGGGTAGAGTCGTCCTATCCTTGCCATTTGAGTAGGACTATCGATATCAAATCCGTACAAACTAGTGATCACTATATAAATCAGTCTCAGGCTCACTCCTACGGGGGAGCGTAGTTCTAGAGAAGTAAGGTCGCTTTATACCTCCCACTCGGTGCTTAAGATTTATCCCGGACTTAGCTCAGATCATTTAAAGACAATCCACAATAAAAAAAATTCAGTAATATATAAATATACATCGGGAGCCATCATGTTTCCCATCTATCAAAATCAACCACGTTGTGGATTTCTTTCACACTCGAGTTCAAAACAACTCCATTAAGACCAAAAGGTTAAATCATTCAAAATATCTCAAATTAACACATACTTTCTCAAAAAAACACAATTTTCAATGGGGATTCACGACCCAAATATCAAAATCATGATAAATATCATTCAAGATTCATGCTTTATATCTCCACACATATAAATTCATCTTTCAAAATCATAAACATCAAGATTTCATAATAATCATAATAAGATATGGGTACATGTTTCAAATTTGTAAAAATCAAATAAAAATCATGCCTTTGTAAAGAAAATTACTTTTGGGCACAAGAACAAAGGAGAGTTCTTGTTGAAAAACTCCACATACCTTGAATGATTAACTTTAGATCGATATTCATTTTTTGAGATGTTAATAGTTCCTTTGAATGATGGTTCGTGGAGTTCTTGAACTAGGAACTTGAAATCTTGAATAAATTTGTAGAATTAATGGTGAACTTTGGAGGTTCTTGAAGTTGGATATAGGAGCTTAGGGTTTTCTTTTAGAGGAATTTGATGAAATATAATATATAATGCTTCTAATAGGATTTAATATAGGGTTTGGATGGATTTGGGTGAGGAGGAATGACCAAAACGCCCCTAAAAATCAAATAATTCTTGAATTTATCCTTTGGTGGACTGTTTTGATAGTCTGAAGTAGATCAACCATAACGTTTTACTTCGATATTAAAATTGTATGAAACCAATTTTATTAGAAAGAGGACTCTCATATCTTTCTGTTGATATATAGTATCTCACACAGATCATTGTGTACGAGGAGTTATGATCGTTTGAAGTTGACCGAAAAATTTATTTTTGATAGGCTGAAGTAGATCGACCATAACTTTTTGCTTCGATAGACAAATTGGATGAAACCAATTTCATTGGAAAGAGGACTCACAGATATTTCCATTGATATATAGTAGATCACCCAGATCATTGTGTACAAGGAGTTATGATCGTTTAAAGTTGGAGCAAAAATACGCCAGGCCTCAGTACTTTTTCCTGCACGTTTTACTGTTCACTACTATTCACGGTTCGATCGGAATGTTCATAACTCGTCGTTCGGGTGTCTGTTTTGGATGATACACATATCATTGGAAATCTTATTCGATACTCTACGCAATGGTGGGTCATAATCTAAGACATTCCACACAGAAAATTTATAATTCATTCTAAAAGATAGAACCCAACACGTTTACTCACAAAATTTCAACGAAAAATTTCCCGGGGTATTACATCATCCCCCCTTGGAAACATTCGTCCTCGAATGATGCTAGACATGCCAAGATTAGATAGGAAATAGAGCATACAACTGAAACCATTTGTTAGATTCATCACCACATCGTTTCTCACTCCGAATACAACATAGAA
>NW_025873468.1:0-1027 GCF_002878395.1 Capsicum annuum | reverse complement strand
GTATAGCTAACAATTCAGTTTAGCAGTCAGACAAGCAAATTCCTATGGATTTTCCATCTTTCCATCTAGTCTTACTATCTGAAATTTCATGAATATGCCTATTCCATGAGGTAACTTATCCGTAATCATGCAAATTACAAATTCAGTTGAGTCCTTACTTCTAGTCTAAATCAATCTTAACCATAAAGGATATCCAAATTCAAAAATTATATCCTGTTGGTTATCCAACTTCAGAATCTGGACAAACAGCACTAATGGATTCCTAGATTTTAAAACTACACAACATGCATTCATAAATACAGCTGAGTCCATGCATCATACATCTATTTTAGAATACAAATATTCAGTCATGATTTAGTTCGTAAGTGTTTCATGCATTATCTTAATCTTCCTTAGTATTTCAGACAAGTCAGTATCATTCAGGAGATGAATGATCCCAAGGGGGAGATATTTTAGTAAATCGAGTTTTCATGTCCTAAAGCTCTCATCTACTCTTCATGAAATAAGATTTAGCCTAAAGTAATGGTTACTCATATGTTGACTCTCTTATTTCTATCTCAGCCTTGTAACCATTCTCATGTCATTGCATGTATTCTAGAAATCAATTCAATTCATGATATTTAGTTCATGTATCATGTTCCAAGTCATGCATGCTCAGTATATGATCTTAGTTACCACAGTACAGTACTATCAGTCTAACTAGCCTCATTCGATAATGAATTTTCCCAAGGGGAAGATATTTTAATGCCACGTACTAATCCTAGCTCGATTCATCTCTTAGTTGCATGATTAATGGGATTAAGGCTTGAAATTTTCAGTAAGTGTTGGGGACTTAGACATTTTCAAGACCCCTAAATTTAGAGGAGTTTGATTTTAGTCTTCCCTACCCTGAGATGTTAGTTTTTAAGTTAATTCATGTTCAGAGAAGTAAGAAGTATATCTCGGGGAGTTTCAGATTTTTCAAACAAGGTTTGGGTCATGTTTGGATCACGAATCCATCAAGTCACCGCGATAGCCCCGCGTTGCG
>NW_025873467.1:0-3653 GCF_002878395.1 Capsicum annuum | reverse complement strand
GCTTAGTCGATTCTCCAGAGGGTGGTGTATGTGTTCACAGTAGTTCAAAGTCATCTCTAGTTTCCAAGGTGAAAGAGAAACAAGACAGGGATCCTAGCCTTGTCAAGCTCAAAGAGTTAGTTCAGAATAAAAAATTTGAGGTTTTATCCCAAGGGGGAGATGGTGTTCTTCGTTTTCAGGGTCTTCTATGTGTTCCTAGTGTAGATGAATTGAGGCAGCGAATTTTTGTAGAAGCGCATGGTGCGTAATACTCTATTTATCTAGTGGCCAGTAAGATGTACGCGACATGCAGGAGATCTATTAGTGGAGTGGGATAAAGAGAGATGTTGCAGAGTTTGTGGCTAGGTGCTCTACATGTCAGCAGGTTAAGATAGAGCATCAGAAACCTAGTGGTTCCATACAAGAGTTCACCATTCCTACTTGGAAGTGGGAAGAAGTTAACATGGACTTCGTGATGGGTTTTGCTAGAACTCTTCATCAGAATGATTCAGTCTGGATCATTATAGATAGAATGACCAAGTCATCTCATTTCCTTCCTGTTCGTACTTCTTAGTCTACCGAGGATTATGCCAAACTCTATATCAGGGAGTCAGTCAGGTTATATAGTGTTCCACTATCTATCATCTTAGGCAGAGGTACCCAGTTCACTTCTCACTTTTGGAAAGCATTCCAAAAGGGTCTCGGCACCCAAGTCCATCTCAACACTGCATTTCATCCTCAGAGAGAAGGTCAAGAAGAGAGGATCATTCAGACTATTGAAGATATGCTAAGGGAGTATGCAATTGACTTCAAGGGAAGTTGGGACGACCACTTGCCTTTGATTGATTTTGCATACAATAATAGCTATCATTCTAGTATTTTGATGGCTCCATTCGAAGCTCTTTATGGTATGAGATGTAGATCACTGATTGGTTGGTTCAAAGTTAGTGAAGCCTCAATCATAGGTCCTAACTTGGTATTAGATGCCTTAGGGAAATTTCAATTGATCAGAGAGAGACTCTGGGCTGCTCAAAGCCGACAGAAGTCCTATGTAGATATTCTTAAAAATGATCTTGAGTTCGAGGTCAATGACTATGTTTATCTTAAGATCTCTCCCATGAAGGGAGAGAAGAGGTTCGACAAGAAATGAAAACTTAGTCCCCGTGATGTCGGTCCCTTCAGAATTCTTTGTTGCTTCGGCAAGGTAGCTTATGAGCTTGAGTTGCCTTCTGATCTAGCCTCAGTCCATCCAATCTTCCATGTCTGTTAGCTAAAGAAGTGCATAGGTGAACCAGAAGTTGTTGTCCCTATTCAAAGCATCGACATTCAAAACAGCCTCTTTTATGAAGAGATTCCAGTCGAAATCTTAGATTATCAGACTCGTAGATTGTGTAACAAAGAAGTCCCTCTAGTCAAGGTTCTTTGGTGAAATCAGTCTCATGAGGGAGCTACTTGGGAAGCAGAAGCAGATATGCGTACCAAGTATCCTCACCTCTTCCCCGCCAATTCAGATAAAGCTCAAGGTAACAGTTTTCTTTAAGCTTATTAAGTTTCACATTTATGTTTCCAGTATAAACTTGGTACCTATTAATCGTTTCATACTCAGTCATGCATTCATGTGTCAGTTGTCCGTGCATCAGATATGCACGAGTTCAGTATGTTTAGTATGTCAGTCATGATATCAAGTTTCAGTTCTTCATGTTCAGTTCAGGTACTGTTGTCTAGTATCCCTTCTTAGTAAGTTCTCATTTGAGGATGAATTTTCCCAAGGGGGAGATATTGTAATACCCCACATGTTTTTAAGCTAGGAAGTGAATAACTATTCCTACATATGAAATCTCCTATCCTGTGATTCATACTTGATTACATGACTTACCATGAATATCCTAGTGATAGGATATCTTATGATGCATTAAGCATGTTCATATGAGTCACTTAAGGTAATGCAAGATAAGAGTTTTTGAATCCATCAAGTTTTAGTGTTTGATTTTGTAAGGGTCATCTTTAAACAACTATAAATCGAAGTTAATGTTTTATTTTGGCTGATTTACACCCACCAAACTATTGAAAATCGAATTATCTTTCCAAAAATACCAAATTCGCCTTAATCCAATACCCGACCAAAAAGTTATGCCCATTTTCCTGAGAGATAGTAAGCATAAGTGATCGGTTAGGCGCCGCCAAACCCAGGCATAGGCGATTGGTTAGGCGCCGCCCAACCCAAGCATAGGCGATCACTTGGGCACCACCTAAGTAAATTCCAGGTGTAAAAAATACTCCGTCTTGAGTTATTTTTAAGGTAATTAAGTCTTTAAATACTCCTTACACGTCCCTAAACTTAACCCTATGAATTATATATCTTCTAAACATACTAAAACCCTATTTTCATCTCAAAGCTCATAATCCAAGAGCACTAAAGGTGAAAAACAACTAGGGTTGCATAATTAAGCTTGAAGATCCGATTTCAAGGAAATTCCTCCGTCAATCATCAAGAATCTTCCTTCTAAGGTATGCGTAGAGTTCATCTATGGATTCAATTCGTTCATAGAGTTCAAGAATCAATCTTTAAAATACAAAAGCTTGGTTGATTGTGGTGGTATGATCATACCCATGTTGATGCTTGATTGTTTTCCTCTTTTTCATTATAAAGTATTATTTCTATATTGTTGGGTGTTGATGATCATGTTGTTGATATTGGGTGATTCCCAAGATGGAATCTTTATATGTTTTTGTGAATTCATGATATCATATGAGTTGGAAACATGTAAATTTGGTTGTTCATGATGTATAATTTGATGAATTCACCTATGCTTAAGATGTGCATGTAAGGTGTTTGATAAACTGCCTAAAGAACTAGAAAGCATGCAATATGGCTAAATTGTGACTAAGTGAATGATTCATGATATGCCCTTACGTTCCAATGACTTCTATGTTGTTAATGTGCCTTGTATATGTTGTTGGAATACCCATGAACTATTCTTATGATATTATGCTATGTTTACTTGCAAATCCTACTTATGAACAAGATGTATGATAACCATGCAACCCACATGAACTTCCATGCTATTAGTATGTGTTGCCAATATGATTATGCAACGAACATGATATTAAGATTGTGCTAGTACTTCCATGTGATATGAAATCCTTTCCATGCAACACATTGTTGATAACCATGCATAGTATGAGATCCCTACTTATGATATTATATATTATGGACTCTGCTCTTATGATCAAGTCAGTCATGTGTGTCACTTTCCTTCCATCGAGTCCTGGGGGTACTTGTACCGGAAAACTATAGCTGTGTGCCTAGATCCATGTCATGTTTCACAATATCCGAACTCAAGCTATGATTCCATAGACTTCAGTTAGTCTGTGACTCAGGAAAAACCTCATGATATTAGTCAGTTGTCAGATATCAGTAATATTCAGCTAGTCAATGGAATGTAGTAAGATTAAGTCATGCACAGTCAGTTATTTATGTCAAGTCCATCCTGATGGGAGTAGAGGTTAGCACCGAGTGAACCCAAGGATGGGAACTCACCCGCCAGTTCAGGGTGTGATTCTTAGTAGCAATCCTTGTATTCTAGAAATACGTAGCCATCATAGGTTGGGACATCTTAACCCATTAGATTAGGGTTGATGAGGTGGCTTAACCCATCAGTTTAGGGTTCCCA
>NW_025873466.1:3794-4482 GCF_002878395.1 Capsicum annuum | reverse complement strand
ACCCTCCGTTACAACCCATAATAATAATAATAATAATAATAATAATAATAATAATAATAATAATAATAATAAAGTTCAACTTTTACACAAATAAATTAATTCAGACACATGAATTATGATTTGTTTCAATTGAGAACATAAACACGTGTTAAAGTGTTTTATTAAACTCTTTCGATTTAAATTTTAGAAAAGTTTATGTTCTCAAGCAGAGGCGGAATGATTTATATACGATTGAAATTATTTTTATGTAAATATAATAATAATAATAAAGTTTAACTTTTACATAAATAAATTCAGTTCAAACACGTGAATTGCGATTTATTTCAACTGAGAACTTAAACATGTGTCAAAGTATTTTATTAAATTCTTTCGATTCAAATTTAGAAAAGTTATGTTCATATTATCAAGTAGAGGCGGAAGAATTTATATATGATTGAAATTATTTGTTGCGTATATATAATAGACATTGCTCCTTCGGTAATTAAGTTCATGTATTTACTTCTTTATATTTTGAATCCTCTTAGTAAAATGTTAATTCCGCCACTAATATCATATATGTTACGTATTTTTGCTATGCACATCAACTTCAATTGAAACATGTACGGGTTTTACGTACGATTCATGTGTCTGAACTAATTTATTTGTGTAAAAGTTGAACTTTATTATTATTATTATTATTATTATTATT
>NW_025873466.1:0-3694 GCF_002878395.1 Capsicum annuum | reverse complement strand
AAAATTGAGGGGCATATTTGACCCTTTTCCCTTAATTATTTAATGGAGTTTGACTCTTTCCTTTAGAATGAAAGTTGCTCTGAAGCCCCTCTCCTTACGGTGGCTGAACGCCCCTCTCGTAACAGGCTTTTCTTTTGTAGAAGACTTCTTCCGAATGACATAATTGTCCGACACTACCTTCCTCGATCTTCAAAGAAAACTGACTCCTCCTACTCTTCCTTCTCCTAACGGATAGGATCCTCCTTGGTCCTTCTTTCACTAATGGTCTCACCATTTTCTAGTAATAGTAGTTCGCACGAGGGACTATCCTTTCTATCGCTTGCCCTTGCCTTTCACTCTCATTTGGTCGATAAGGAAACAAAGAAAAAAGAAAACTGAATTTTGTGATTTTAAGTCTATATATGATAAGTTGATTTAATTCTACTAACTAGTTAGTATTATATACTTAATAAATTCATTTATCTGAACCATTAACTATTTTAACTCTTACTTTAATAACTAAACTGATATTAATTAGAAAGCCTTATCAGTTCTTTTCTTTTAGTTTCTCCATAATACTAATACTTTCTTTGTTGACTTTTCTTATTACTCTTAACATATTAAGAAAATAAAAGACAATTCTTTTTTTATGATTTTTCTCTTAACATTTTCACTAAATTATTTTCTAATAGCTAATAATAACAACAACGTAAGCAATTAAATCTTACAAGTGAGATTTGAAAAGAGTAAAGTGTACCCAAACATTACCACTACCTCAGAGAGGTAGAGAAGCATTAATTAATAATAAGTATTATCATAAAAATATTCATCTCAATCATTATTTATTTAGAGACGTGCAAAGTCCAAAGAAATATTCATATTGATCATTATTTATTTAGAGACGTACAAAGTATAATGAATTGTTTAGTTAGAGACGTACAAAGTACAATGAAATACGTATCTCAATCATTATTTGTTTTGTTTATTACTTTGTTCATTCACTTTTACTTGTTATATTTTGACTTGACATATTCATTAAGAAAATATTTATTAACATAGTTATTTCATCCAAAATGGGAGTATATAGATGAAAATTAAAGTGAAGTTAAAAGACATATTTATATATTTTGCAATTAGATAATAAGTGAAAAGTAAAAATGAATGAAAAGTAAAAATGAATGAAGCAAGTATGATATGCACAACGTATAAAGTAGATAAGTAAGTAACCGAAATGATAAGCAAAAAGCCTAATCATTTTACTTTATGCTTTATCCATAATAATAATTAATTACTTTCTTAAGAAACAATAGATACATGAGTGATTTTACTATCATTCTTTGAATATAATAAATTTTTTATTTTAGAAAATGTAATAAATGATGTATTATTTTTAATATCAAGGACAAAATATATAAAATAGATAAATTATTCATTAATTTTATAAATTGAATAAATATTATTGAACATCTCAAAATAAGAAAAATGGACAAATAAAGAGGATCGAAAGTAATTAATTAGTCTCCTTAATTCTATATTAACATGGCTATTTTATTTTTTTTAAAAAAAATAGTCATGAACAAGTATTGTTGGACATCTAAAAAGAAATTGAAGAGATCAAAAAACGGTTAACATAACTATTTTACCATAATATTTTTATTAATTGATGTTTACAATTGTGTCTTTACATTAATTACTTTCTTTATTTTTACTTGTCTTTTTCCGACATAGCACGCTCATAAAAAAATAAATTAATATGACTATTTTACTATATCATTCATATTAATTAATATTAGAATAATATGTCTTGAAAAATAATCTGGAGAATAAATAATTAATTTTAAAGGTAAAATAAAATATTTTTAATCTTTTTTTGATATGTTAAAATGACAAGCAAAATAAAAATTCAATTAGAAAAATAGTGAATGGAGAAAATAGTTTGGAGAATAAGTAATTAACTAGTATTCGTACCCGCGCAATGCGCGGTTGATATTACTATTGCAATTATTTTAAATATTTTTTATATGAAAATAAAATTCTTATCATATGCCATTGACATATTTAACAAAGGTTAGGATATTAAAAAAAATAATTGCTAATTACTTGACTTCTATATTTATTTGTTAATTATAAGACATGAGGACATAATTTTATATTTAATTCAAATTAATATAATCTTTCAATGCAAATCCAAGCAAAGCTTACTTACATTTAAAATTTTATAATTTTATAATTTAATTACAATTCAAAAATTAACCTAAGTTATAATGCATACTAATATTATCAAAAGGGTTCAATCACTCATTATTACTTATTAGTTTGTCACTTGACTTAATATTTTTATTCGATATTTTTTGTTAATATTGGGATAAACACTATCCAATTTTGCTTTCATAATACTAACCTCAAAATATTTGATTTTTGATCATTTATCGGCACTCGCACACAATTATTTATGTTTAAACTGCACATCTTTGATAGAAGAAATACATGCATCATGGATCGGAAGCACACAAACTCTTATAAAGAGTTTATTTTTAATAAAGTTTTATTATGTTGTACAGACTAAGAAAGTGTAAAATATTATCACCTTTAAAAATTTAATTAAATAAAATTGTTTTTATTTATATGTAAAAAATAATAAATAAAAATAAAAATTTAATTAAATAATAAATGATAAAGTAAAAATAAATAGAGGAAGTAAAATATATGCAAAATATAAAGCAGATAAGTAAAAATGAACGAAGTGATAAAGCAAAATGTCTAATCATTTATTTTAAGTTTCATCCATTAACAACAATAATTAATTAATTAATAGTCTCCCTTAATCCTATAATTACGTGATGTAAAACTTATACAACATCATATTTAACGCAACATAGTACGGGAAAACATCTCTTGACTCTCCCAAATCCACCACTAATCTTTATTTCTTTTACAAATTCCCCACTAAAACAGCTATTAAATGTGAAAAAAATACTAATTCATAAAGGGGTTACAATTTTCTTGATTTTTTTTTTTTTGAGCTACTTAGTGAGTGTGTGTTTAATGTGAAATTTTTTTATAAAGGGGTTACAATTTTCTTGTCTTCTTGATAGATTTTTGGTGATTTTTTTTTTTTTTGAGGTACTTAGTGTGTGTGTGTGTGTTTTGAAAAAATCCTCTCACTTTTAACCAGCTCAGATGTAGCTTAAATGTGAAAAAGTTACATAAAGGGGTGACAATTCTCTTGGTTTCTTGATAGATTTTTTGTGATTTTTTTGGAGGTACTTAGTGAGTGAGTGTGTGTTTGGAAACAAATTGAGCAAAAGGGGTTACAATTTTCTTGGTTTCTTGATAGATTTTTGGTGATTTTTTCTTTTTTTTTTTTGAGCTACTTAGTGAGTGTGTGTGTGTGTGTTATGAAACAAATTGAGCAAAAGGGGTTACAATTTTCTTGGTTTCTTGATAGATTTTTGGTGATTTTTTTTTTCAGGTACTTAGTGTGTGTGTGTGTGTGTGTGTTTTGAAAGAAAGTAAGCAAAAGGGGTTACAATTTTCTTGATTTTGTTGAAAGATTTTCTTGAATTTTTTTTAAGGTACTTAGTTTCACTCTGTTGGGGAGTGTGTGTGTGTGTTTTTAAAGAAATTGAGCAAAAGGGGTTGCTGTTTTCTTGGTTTCTTGAATTTTTCTTTTTTAAAGGTACTTAGTTTCACTCTACTCATTTTTCATCTTCCT
>NW_025873465.1:0-2788 GCF_002878395.1 Capsicum annuum | reverse complement strand
GTATCCTTCCAAGGAAATTTATTTTTAATTTAAGATAAGGATGAAACTAATTGAATATAATTAGAGACCTAAAATCATGGCTATTTTATTAACTTTTGCAATTTGTAAAAGTTTTGAATTAAAAGATTAGATATTTATATTAAAAAATATTAGTGTTTTTTTATTATTCTCATTAGTTTGAAATTAGGAACGTAATATTGAAGAGTTCTAAATGAACTCTTACTATTCATAAACATATTCCTTTCAAATATTAGTTAAAATATATTTAATAAAATAAAATATAAATATTAACGTAAATAATAATAGTAATAATAATAATAATAATAGTAATAGTAATAGTAATAGTAGTAGTGCACGTTTAATCCAAAAAAAGGTATTAGTACAGGTTGAGCAGTGCTTCTAATTTTTTTTAAAATGTAGTATAATAATAATAATAATAATAATAATAATAATAATAATATATTTTAAAAATTAATATTTTTTATAAAAAATAATAAAAGAGAACAAAAATTAAAAACATATCAAAAATAGTAATAATTAGTAGAAGTTTACCAAGAAAAAAATAGTAGAAGTAGCAGCAATACGTGGGATATAATAATAATAATAATAATAATAATAATAATAATAATAATAATAATAATATAAGTAAAAAATTAATATTTTTAATAATAATTATAAAAGAGAATAAAAAAGGAAAAATATGAAAAAGTTAAAATAAATTGATATTAATATTTTAATATTGATAACAGTAATTTGATATATTTTATTTTATTACATCTTTTTATTATTATAGAAAACACCTAATTGGTATCATTAATTTCAAATATATATTTTTTGCAAACTCAAAATATAGAATACTGTAATATAATTATGACATTTTAGAGTCTTATCTTTCTAAGATTCTAACAAATTTTAGAAGCTTGAATTTGAAATGCATTATCTTTTTTTCTAAAACAAAAAAAAAAAGAAAGAAATTTCATTATCATTTTCTTGAAATTAGGAACATAATATTATCCCTTTCAAATATAATTTAAAATATATTTAAATAATAAATAAAAATTAAAATATTAATACAAATAATTAAGAGAAGTTTACGCAGAAAAAATAGTTGAAGAAGCAACAATACGTGGGATACAATAATAATAATAATAATAATAATAATAATAATAATAATAATAATAATAATAATAATAACTATAATAATAATATAAGATTTTAAGAAAATAATATTTTTAATAAAAAATAATAGAAGTGAACCAAAAAGGGGAAAACATGTAAAAAGTTAAAATAAATTGATATTAATATTTTAGTATCAGTAACATTAATTTGAAATATTCTATTTTATTACATTTATTTTTATTATAGAAAAGACTTAATTGGTATCATTAATTTCAAGTATATATTTTTTGTAAACTCAAAATATATAAATTGTAAGATAATTATGACATTTTAGAGTCTTATCTTTCTAAGATTCTAATAAATTTTAAAATCTTGAATTTGAAATACCTTATTTTTTTCTAAAAAAAAAAAAGAAATTTCATTATCTTAAAAATAGAAACTCATAGTTGAAGAGTTCTAATAGACTTTTACTATTCCAAATTTATCTCTTTTAAAATATAAATGCTATAAAATATATTTAAATATAATTTATTTACATATTAACGAAAGATATAAATATTATCAAAATAACAATAATTAGTAATAGTAGTATTACGTAGAATATATAGTAGAAGAAGTACTAATAATTAGTAGAAGAAGTAGTAGTACGTAGGATATGATGTAATAATAATAATAATAATAATAATAATAATAATAATAATAATAATAATAATAATAATAGAGAAGTATTATATAAGATTTAAAACAAATTAATTTACTTTTTTAAAAAAATCATCAAATGTTAAAATAAGTTAATAATATTATTTTAGAATCAATATCATTAATTTTAAATATTCTTTTTTATTTATTTATTTTTATTATAGAAAACTCATAATTGATATTATTAATTTGAAATATATTTTTTTGTAAACCCAAAATATGTAAATTATAAGATAATCATGACATTTTAGAATCTTATCCTTCTAACAAATTGTTATCAGCATTCAAACTTGAATTTGAACGTAATTTTAGCATGCATGAATATCCAGTTTTTTATATATACATACCTTCAGTGACACATATGTCAGTATAAGTTTTCTTCTTCTCTATTTATTGTTAATTATTTTCAAATTCAAATTTTATTATCTCGAGAGAATATTCCGTGATCATTTCATTCACAAAAGTACTAATTAATCTTTCTTTACATTCTTTATACTATTTTGGTGCATACGTCGAAGGTCAATTTACTGTTTATTTTTAAATTTACTTTTAATTTTGATGTCTCTGCATACATAAAAATTTATAGGAATGATTAGTTCCTCTTATTCTTCTATGATATCATTATATAAATATATTCTATTTTTTTATTTTTATAAGAATAATTGCATTTATTTGCTCACATTTTTTTTTGATGATTGCCCAGGTTATTTGCTTGAATCTCAATTTTTTCATTTGTCATATACGAATTTTGATAATAAATTTTTTGACCTTTGGCTTGATCGATTTAGCTTTTTGTGTGTGCGCGTGCATATGCATGTTTTATATTATATTATGTGAATTAGTTTAGACTATTATGATGTAAGATGAACATTGCCATAACATAATAATAGTATTAGCATCCTTCTATGTTCTGAATTAAATTTGAAGCTATATAAATTCAATAAAAATAAAAAGATCCTATAATCTCAAA
>NW_025873464.1:2442-3411 GCF_002878395.1 Capsicum annuum | reverse complement strand
CTCTATTCATCTAGGGGCCACTAAGATATACCGTGACATGCGGGAGATCTATCGGTGGAGTGGGATGAAGAGAGATGTTGTAGAGTTTGTGACTAAATGCTCTACTTGTCAGCAGGTTAATATAGAGCATTAGAAACCTAGTGGTTCCATGCAAGATTTCACTATTCCTACTTGGAAGTAGGAACAAGTTAACATGGACTTCGTCGGGTTTGCCTAGAACTCGTCATCAGCATGATTCAGTCTGGGTCATTATAGATAGAATGACCAAGTCAACTCATTTCCTTCCTGTTCATACTTCTTATTTTATCAAGGATTATGCCAAACTCTATATCAGGGAGTTAGTCAGGTTACACGGTGTTTCACTATCTGTCATCTCAGAAAGAGGTACCCAGTTCACTTCTCACTTTTGGAAAGTATTCCAAAAGGGTCTTGGTACCCAAGTCCATCTCAGCACAGTATTTCATCCTCAGATAGATGGTCAAGTAGAGAGAACCATTCAGACTTTTGAAGATATGCTAAGGGCGTGTGTAATTGACTTCAAGGTAAGTTGGGATGACCACTTGCCTTTGATTGAGTTTGCATACAATAATAGCTATGATTCTAGTATTCAGATGGCTCCATTCGAAGCTCTCTATGGTAGGAGATGTAGATCTCCAATTGGTTGGTTCAAATTTAGTAAGGCCTCAATCATAGGTCTTGACTTAGTATTCGACGCCTTAGAGAAAGTTCAGTTGATCAGAGAGAGACTCTGGGCTTCTTAGAGCCGACAGAAGTCCTATGCAGATGTTCGTAGAAAGGATCTCGAGTTCGAGGTCAATGACTATGTCTATCTTAAGATCTCTCCCATGAAGGAAGTGAAGAGGTTTGGCAAGAAAGGGAAACTCAGTCCCCGGTATGTCGGTCCCTTCAGAATTCTTTGTTGCTTCGGCAAGGTAGCTTATGAGCTTGAGTTGCCTTCAGATTTAGCCT
>NW_025873464.1:1023-2342 GCF_002878395.1 Capsicum annuum | reverse complement strand
CATTGACCTCGAACTCGAGGTCAATGACTATGTCTATCTTAAGATCTCTCCCATGAAGGAAGTGAAGAGGTTTGGCAAGAAAGGGAAACTCAGTCCCCGGTATGTCGGTCCCTTCAGAATTCTTTGTTGCTTCGGCAAGGTAGCTTATGAGCTTGAGTTGCCTTCAGATTTAGCCTCAGTCCATCCAGGCTTCCATGTCTCTTTGCTAAAGAAGTGCATAGGTGACCCAGCATATGTTGTCCCTATTCAAAGCATCGACATTCAGAACAGCCTCTCCTATGAAGAGATTCCAGTCGAAATCTTAGACTATCAGACTCATAGATTGAGGAACAAAGAAGTCCCTCTAGTCAAGGTTCTTCGGCGAAATCAGTCTCATAAGGGAGCAACTTCGGAAGCAGAAGTAGATATGCATACCAAGTATCCTCACCTCTTCTCCGCCAATTCAGATCAAGCTCAAGGTAACAATTCTCCTTAATCTTATTCAGTTTCACATTCATGTTTCCAGTATAAACTTGGTACCTATTAACCATTTTATACTCAGTCATGCATTCATGTGTCAATTGTCCGTGCATCAGATATGCACGAGTTCAGTATGTTTAGCATGTCAATCATGAGATCAAGTTTCAGTTCTTCATGTTCAGTTCAAGTTCTATTGTCTTGTATCCCTTCTCAGTAAATTCTCATTTGAGGACGAATGTTGCCAAGGAGGAGACATTGTAATACCCCACATGTTTCTAAGCTAGGAAGTGAATAAGTATTCTTACGTATGAAATCTCTTATCCTGTGACTCATACTTGAGTACATGACTTACAATAAATGTCCTAGTGATAGGATAGCTTATGATGCATTAAGCATGTTCATATGAGTCACTTAAGGTAATACAAGCTAAGAGATTTTGAATTCAAGTTTTAGTGTTTGATTTTGCAAGGGTCATTTTTGAATGAGTATAACTCGATGTTAATATGGTATTTTGGCTGATTTAGATCCACCAAATTATAGAGAATCGAATTATCTTTCCAACGATACCAATTTCGCCTTAATGCAATACCTGAGCGAAAAGTTATGCCCATTTTTGTGAGGAACAGTAAGGATAGGCGATTGGTTAGGTGCCGCCAAACCTAGCTAAGGCAATCACTTGGGCGCCTCCTAAGTCAATTCTAGGTGCCAAAAACACTTCATTTTGAGTTATTTTAAGGGTAATTAAGTCTTTTAACACTCCTTACACGTCCCTAAACTTAACCCTACGAAATATATAGCTTCTAAACATATTAAAACCCTATTATCATCTCAAAGCTCATCATCCAAGAGCACTAAAAGAG
>NW_025873464.1:0-923 GCF_002878395.1 Capsicum annuum | reverse complement strand
GAGTGTTTTGAGTTATTTTAAGGGTAATTAAGTCTTTTAACACTCCTTACACGTCCCTAAACTTAACCCTACGAAATATATAGCTTCTAAACATATTAAAACCCTATTATCATCTCAAAGCTCATCATCCAAGAGCACTAAAAGAGAAAAACAACTAGGGTTGCGTAACTAATCTTGAAGATCCAATTTCAAGGAAATTCCTTCGTCAATCATCAAGAATCTTCCTTCTAAGGTATGCATGAGTTGGTTTATGGATCCCTTTCATCCATAAAGCTCAAAAACCCTCTTTTTCATTATAAAGTATGATTTCTATATTGTTGGGTGTTGATGATCATGTTGTTGATATTGGGTGATTCCCAAGATGGAATCTTTATATGTTTTTATGAATTCATGATATCATATGAGTTGGAAACATGTAAATTTGGATGTTCATGATGCATAATTTGATAAATTTACCTATGCTTAAGATGTGCATGTAAGGTGTTTGATAAAATGCCTAGGAAACTAGAAATCATGCAATATAGGTAAATTGTGACTAAGCGAAGGATTCATGATTTGCCCTTACGTTCCAATGGCTTCTATGTTGATAATGTGCCTTGTAAATATTGTTGGAATACTCATGAACTAATCTTATGAGATTATGCTTACTTGCAAATCCTACTTATGAACAATATGTATGATAACCATACAATCCACATGAACTTCCATGCTATTGGTATGTGTTGTCAATATGATTATACAATGAACATGCTATTAAGATTGTGCAAGTACTTCCATGTGATATGAATTCCTTTCCATGCAATACATTGTTAATAACCATGCTTAGTATGAGATCCCTACTTATGATATTATAAATTATGGACTCTACTCTTATGATCAAGTTAGTCATGTGTGTCAGTTTCCTTCCATCGAGTCCTGGGGGT
>NW_025873463.1:0-2946 GCF_002878395.1 Capsicum annuum | reverse complement strand
ATGTCACAGGCAAAAAGGAGCAGACTATTTATTATCTGAGCAAGAAGTTCACCACATATGAGGCCAGGTATACTCTTCTTGAAAGGACTTGTTAAGCCCTAACTTGGGTAGCACAGAAGTTGAAACATTATCTCTCATTCTATACTACTTATCTAATCTCCCACATGGATTCTTTGAAGTATACTTTCAGAAGCCTATGCCGATAGGTCGATTGGCAAAGTGGCAAATATTGCTTACCAAGTTCGACATTGTATATGTGACTTGAACTGCCATGAAAGCCCAAGCGTTGGCAGATCATCTTGCTGAGAATCCCATCAATGAAGAGTATGAGCCATTAAAGACATATTTTCCTGACAAAGAAGTGTCGTGTGTCGATGAAGTCGTTATAGATGCTGATCCAGGTTGGAAGTTTTTCTTCGATGGAGCTGTCAATATGAAAGGAGTCAGAATAGGTGCGGTTCTTATCTCTGAATTGGGACAACATTTTTCGGTAACAGCACAACTTCGATTCTATTGTACTAACAATATGATAGAGTATGAAGTCTACATTTTTGTTTTGAGGTTAGCTGTTGATATGGGAGTCCAAGAATTATTGGTGTTGGGAGATTTGGCTTTGCTCGTCCATCAAATTCAAGGTGATTGGGAGACGCGAGATTTGAAGCTTATCCCGTATCGACAATGCTTGCAAAAGCTATGTCAACGGTTTGTGTTAGTAAAATTTAGGCATATTCCAAGGATTCATAATGAAATTATTGATGCTTTAGCCACTTTTCTTCAATGCTCCAACATCCTGATAAAGCCTACATCGATCCAGTGCATATACAAAGTCATGATCAGCATGCTTACTGTAATGCGGTTGAAGAAGAGCTCGATAGAGAAACCTGGTTCTTGGATATCAAGTGATACATTCAGTCAGGATAATACCCAGCATATGCCACCAACGATCAAAAGAGGACTATTAGGCATTTGGCTAGTGAATTTTTCTTAAGTGGGGGAATCTTTTATAAGAGAACCCTAGATCTGGGACTTTTGAGGTATGTAGATGCAAGAAAAGCCTCGAGAATCATGGTTGAAATACACTCTGGAGTATGCGGGTCGCATATGAACGGTCATGTCTTGTCAAAGAAGATTTTTTGAGCAGGTTATTACTGGCTTACTATGGAGATGGATTCTATTCAATTTGTTCGAAAGTGTCATCAATGTCAGGTACACGGTGATCTGATACGTTCTCCTCCTGTTGAGTTGCATGCAATGGCCGCTCCATGGCCGTTCGTGGCTTGGGGAATAGATGTGATTGGACCGATTGAGCCGAAAGCATCAAATGGACATAGATTCATTTTGGTAGTCATTGACTACTTCACAAAGTGGGTAGAAGCAGTAACTTTCAAGTCAGTGACAAAGAAGGCTATGGTAGATTTTGTTCATGCCAATATCATTTGTAGATTTAGAATTCCTAAGAGGATCATTACAGACAATGCTGCCAATCTCAATAGTCATTTGATGCAAGAAGTGTGTCAACACTTTAAGATCGCACATCGAAATTCTACTCCATATCACCCAAAGGCTAATGGTGTTGTAGAAGCCGCCAATAAGAATATAAAAAAGATACTGCGAAAAATGGTAC
This sequence comes from Capsicum annuum, assembly GCF_002878395.1. NCBI lineage: Eukaryota > Viridiplantae > Streptophyta > Magnoliopsida > Solanales > Solanaceae > Capsicum > Capsicum annuum. The sequence goes on along the minus strand of NW_025873463.1, from coordinate 1,322 downwards.
AAGGTTCTAGACAGTGGCATGAAAAGTTGCCATTTACATTGCTAGGTTATCGCACCACTGTTCGCACTTCAACAGGGGAAACTCCATATTTATTGGTGTATGGGACAGAAGCAGTCATCCCTGCAGAAGTTGAAATTCCCTCTCTTTGAGTCATTGTAGAAGCAGAGATTGATGATGACGAATGGGTAAAAAACCGACAGGAAAATTTGAGTTTGATTGAGGAAAAAAGGCTAACGTCTGTGTGTCATGGCCAGTTGTATCAGAGGAGGATGGCTCGAGCGTATAACAAAAAGGTCCGTCCCAGGAATTTTGAAGATGGTCAGTTGGTATTGAGACGTATCCTTCCTCACCAGGTTGAAGCGAAAGGCAAGTTCTCCCCTAACTGGCAAGGTCCCTTCGTTGTGAAGAAAGTGTTGCCCAATAGAGCCTTATATTTGACAGATATTGAAGGCAAAATGGCAGAAATGGCTATCAATGTTGATGCGGTCAAAAGATATTATGAATGATATTTTATCCTTTGTTGATTTTATTGCATGTTTATGTAACACCCCGTATTCAAGTACGTGTATTAGCGTATTCAAGTACGTGTATTGGTCATATTTATATGGAATTTATTTTATTTTATTTTATTTATACCGGAATTCGCCCGTCGATGGTTCCATACGAAGGTTATTGAATAAGCTTTCCAAAGATATAAAGATTTCCAAAAATGGATAGATTTCGGATATAATCGAGCACATTCGATACTATAAAACGGTGGCCGGGATATTGGGAATAGTAAATGTGCAGGAAAATTTCCTGCACACAAAATACTGAGGCCAGCCAATTTTTTAGGTCAACTTTGAATGATCATAACTCCTTTAATATAATGAACTGGGAGATATGCGACCTATGAAAAGAAATATCTTTGAGTCTTCTTTCCAATGCAATTGGTTTCATCCAAATCCAACGTCTACTTGGAATTGATATGAGGACTGGAAACGATCTAGGGGTATTGATACACCCCCATCTACTTGGAAAGAGTTCAAAGAGGCATTTCTTGATCATTATCTTCCATTCGAGATTCGTCAGGCCCGTACAGATTAGTTTTTAAATCTTCATCAGGGGAATATGAGCGTGAGGGAGTACAGTCTCCGATTTAATTCCTTGTCGAGATATGCTCCTAATGTTGTAGCTACTATGGATGACAGAGTTCATCAATATGTGGATAGGCTAGATCCATATCTGGTTAGAGATTGTACTATTGCCGCTTTGAACAAAGATATGGACATAGCGAGGATCCAAGCTTTTGCACAGAAAATGGAAGATCAGAGGCAGAGGAG